>NC_052350.1:53676664-53976664 GCF_009727055.1 Benincasa hispida | reverse complement strand
GCTCGCACGTATTCTTGTAATCGTCCATACTTTGAATTTAGCCTTGTAGCATAGATTAGATAAGCATGCTTAGGTTTTTAAGTTGTCCATGAATCTTTGCATCGCACTTTTAATCTAGATTTAAAGAATAAGTTGATTATTTGAACACGGTTGTTCTGACACTTAATCAACATAGTTGAATCCTAAATCTTAATGCATGTGTTTCTAGTTCTTTATGGCTACTGAGGACCCAATTGCATCTAGGAGCATGTAGGTTAGTTAGGGCACGACTTTCTAGACTTAATTACGACTTAGGATGCTGGATTGGTTCGGATTAATTGATTATCGACCTTTGTAGAGATTAGTTAATTTGCATCGATTAGGTAGCTATGCATGCATAATTGGAATATATGATATGTTGGCTGAAAAAAATGATTTAATTTACATTGAATAACCACTTGATTCGAGAAGTGAATGAATCCATTACCGTTTTATACATCCATTGCACTTTTATTTCAATTTTACGCATGTAATCTCTTCCACACCAAAATCCTCCCATTTATCGCTCTAGTTAAGCTCTACGGATCGACTTGAACTTACCACTATTACTGCATTTTAGTAGTGATAGGAGCAGTTCGGTATTATAAATTTTCTTTTGTTTCGGTTTGGAGTCAAATTAACGACATCGATTCTCAATCCGAACCCTACTCATTCACAACATAAAAATATAATCTAAAATATATGCTTAAGACCTTAAAAGAATACCACTCACCTTGAGTTGCAGGAACTTATCTCTCTTTCCAAGTTCCCTGGTTTCCTCTGACTTCCTTTTTGAACCCTAAATTCCATATTCATTTTGAAGCTCAGATTACTCATCATTCCAGACCTTATTTTGAGACACCTTCATCTACCAATATTTTTATAAATGTCCTTGTGTGCCGCAAGCCTCTTGTTAACGCATGGCACACCTTTCGGCCAACTCCTTAGCCTAGGGCATGCCTCGCACGCCAACGCCCATACCATGCGCCCTTCATGGTTTTACTGAGCATCACACCCATCACTTAGTGTCTTTGGCCACACACTCCACATAACACATGGTGCCCCTATGCGTCCACCACTTAGCCAACAAGACACATTCATGGTGCTCGTCTAACCTTTAATAACAAGACCAACGCCCCACGGCTTGGCCTTACACCGACGCATCATGGAAGTCCAACTCATGCGCCCATGCCTTAACTTCAACGTATAGTTTGTCTTTGGGTTCAACACTTAGCCTCACACAACCTCTATAAGCCTTAGTCACCACACACACAGACACAATGCCTCATGCGTCAATGCTTCCTAACACCAATGAATGCCTACTCTTGGCTTTTATACTTAGCCAATTTTTCACTTGTTAAGGCCAACACAAAGCCACCCGAGAGTCCTATTTCAACACTTAGAATTTTCTTCTTCCTTTTTCTCTAACCTTTTTCCTACAACATAAAATTAACTTATACCTTGTTTATCACCATAATTACTCACTTAAGTAGGGAAAATGGGATTCGGGTTTCACACATTAGGTGTCGCACAAGGTAGGCAGGGACGTAGCGCTGGGCGTGCGTCTGGGCGATTGCGCATGCAGGGTTGGCGATGGAATGCGCGCAAGCATGCACTGGCCGTCTGCGCGTGCCTAGCATGGAGCATCTGTGCACTAGTGATGACGCATGAGCAGGGCTGGGCGATGGGCTGCTAGGCACACGTGCGCAGGCATAGGCGATGGGCGTTGCGCTGTGCTATGCATCCGACTAGGCCTTCAACCTTCCAATGTTCTTAATGCCCCGCCTAGACAACTCTTTACACCATTGATTGGCCACCCACATCATGCGTCCACCATGGTCTTTGCCAGGCATAACACTCCTTGCTTGGTGCTTTGGCCTCAAGCTTCACACCAACGTATGGTATTCTTAGCTTTCCACACTTAATAAGCTTACTTAACCTCTAATGACAATGTCAACGCCTACACTTCAAATGGCAAGGCCATTTTTTTGCACTCCCTCATCCTAATGTTTAGTATCAACGCATGCCCTCCATACTTAGCTAAGATTTTGTCACCTAAAACCTCAAGTTGTAGCCTTTAAAGTCTAGTTTCAATACTTAAGGCATTTTCCTCCTTTTTTATCCTTCTTCAAGTTTCCTTACTAACCAAGTTTTAATCTAATTCACTTAGGTGAAATTCAAGGTTTTACAGTCAGTCACTACCCAGGATCTTCCAAGCATTTTGGAGTTTATGTGGTCCATTTTTCTATGCTTAGACCCTAGTTTTGTCTGTACATGTCATGGGAAACAGGGTAGAACTTGTTCGAACTATTGTATAAAACTTAAGTTTCCAAAGTCTATTAGGGCATGTTTGGGGGCCCAATATCCTATGTGGGAGATCATATAGCCTCTATAACACCGTTTGGCCCACTGATATACCATTTCCCCTTTTCACTTCCTTCAACATGTGTACAATAACCCTCATTTACAACCCCCCACTTTCTATGTTTCCCCCTTCTCATACCCAATCGTCACTCTCTCCTCCCTTCCTATGACTCACTTACGTTTTTATTTCTTTATTCTTTTCTTGATTTCATTTCATTATACTTCAGGTGTAATTTTTTTCCACTATATCCATTTTATTAAGAAACTATGGTATTTCAATCTAGTTCCATGCACCCATTTTTTACCTTCAATTTACATACATTATTTTTTCCTCTAGTGTCCTGTAATAGAGTATATTAATAATTTATTGTCTATAAATTATGTCATTCAAGTTTTCATTCTTATTTGCTTAGTATATCAATTATTTATATGTATAATGCCCCATTACAAAATCACAATATTCTGGATTAAATCTTTGTACAAAATTTCTCAAAAGTAAAAAAAAAAAAAAAAAAAAAAAAAAAAATCTTCGTATACAACATCAATATTTAAAATCTACAATTCAAAAACCCATTATAAAACCACAATAAAACCCTCATCCGTGAATATTTAACTGACCATTCACAACCTTTTAATTCTTGATGGTTTTTAAAAATTAAATTTTTAAATACTACTTTCATTCGTTTTTTTTATTTTTTTATTTGTCTTACTTTTAAAGACTCCTTTCAAAATTCAAGTCATGATTGAAAGTTATATATATATATAGTATTAAAAATTGGAAAATTGTTTTAGAAAAAAGTTGGTACGTCCATCCCTGGCTAGACTTCGTATTTTTAAATGTTGGTATTTCGTTGACTATTCACGATTAATCTTAAATTTTGACTGGGTTTTTTTAAAACAACAATAACAAAGAATTATTTAAAAGACAATAATTGAATAAAAAAAATGAATTGATACAAGAATTGAATTATAAGATTAAAAAAATGTGTTCATATAGCACTGATATATGAACTCTGCACAACCAAACACATATCATCTCAGCGCCCCAAACAACCCCTTAATGTATATTGGATTGATAACTGGTTATGAGTATATATATAAATGTAGTGGAAATGATGATAAGGCTATGGTAGGTTGTTGAGATTATAAATTGTTAATCAGGTTTAACAGGTACTAAGAGACAGATTCATAGGAATAGGTTGGACCCTAGTTGTCATAAGAAGGTTGACGATTGATGTCTTCACATCTCTCAAGCTAGTATTTAGTAATAAATATATTGAAAAATATTTTTTTTACATTCTAAGACGTTGTTTAGTTAAACATTTTCTGCATGGGAATTAACACATACATACAAAACACATGTTTGTTTCACAAAATTTCAACACTTTACCACTTATTCCCAAGCATCCCACAGTTAAGAGTTTTTTATTTCCTTATAAAACTGTGAGTTTTCTCTTTTACCTTCTCCATCTTTTTTTCATTATATATAATTTCATTTTGAATATAATTAATTACTTTATTAGTTGATGATAATTTAACAAAATTAATAAAAATATTTATTTTAACAAATCAATAATAATCTATTAAAATATTTACTAGACTTATTTTTTTCAATAACTTTTTTACATAAACAACTAATTAATTGACTGACAATATCTTAAATATATTCAATTAATAAATTAGAACTAGTTAAATTCAGTTAGTACAAAATTTTATTTTGAATAATAATAATCGATTTCTTATTTATTTTTTATAATCAAACAATTATTTATTAAGATTAATTTAAATTTAAATTTTCACGCTAAACATATAAAACTCTATTAGTAATATTAATTAATATTATTTATTAACATATCATACTTTTTTATATGATGTTTCACTTTTTATATAATACTGTTTTTTAAAAGATATTTTCTTATGTTATTTAATTAAAATGACTAACATTGAACTTAATTAATTATAAAAATAATTAAGCATTAGATTATAACATGCATTTAATATATTAATTGATTAATTTAAATTATAAATTACTCAACTTTTAAATATCTATAATTAAAAAAATATTGATTATTAATTAATTAACTTTTATCGAATGATATTTATTTTTTAATTAATTAATCTCAATTATATATAGGATTGTAATACTTAATTTCATAAATTAACTACAAACATAACTTTTGTTCATAAAATTATGATAACATTTCTCATACACAATCAAATATATCTTTGATTTATAGACATATCTTATTCTCAAACATCTTATTCCCAAACAAATCTCAAAACCAAACCCATAAAAAACTTTTCATGTAAAAGTAAGCTATTTCAGTTTGCCAATAAATATGCAAGAACTACTCAATTCTCATTAATTTTTAATCAAATCCTTCCTAAAGCTAGCCCCTCCCCAAATACAATTCCTCTGGGACTAAATCCAACCTTAAAAAGGTTATACTAACTACTAACTACTAATACATATACACCAATGAATCATTTGAAGGTTTGTTGCAGAAATCTTATGGTAGACTATTTAACAATCATAATATACCAAGAGGCACATGTTAATATCCTCCTGCATGTTTCATGAAAAGTAAAGTATGAGTTTGGAAATGCTTTTGATTTTTGCTTTTAAAAGATTTCAACAAAGTAGTACATAATTTCTTTCACAAGCACCACTCGCAAAACATCCAATAAACTTTAGTTCAACGAAAAAGAAAATACATCAGACAAAATGGAAGGCTTGCGAAAAACCATCTTTAACGGAAGGCTGGAAGCGCCATATCCTCCCCTATTTGATCTTCTAGATTCAAGGAATTGATCTTGCTGATCTTATCCCTAAAATGCATCCAACCAATATACGAATCTAGCATGAACATCTCTTCAATTATCGGTTGAATTCTTTCAGGAACATATGTATCATGAAAGTCCTATGTATCATGAAAGATCAGACAGAATATAAAGCATGCACAATTACTAATATAACTTCTTCTACATTCTAACATGTTTTTCACTTCCATCTCGATATAGACATGATGGAGAATATAGATTCCAAGTCTGAACCTGAAATAAGATTTGGTGTCACAAAAGAAGGGTCTGACAGTTATATCAATCAACTGGATAAGCACTTCATAAGGTCAAACAGGGAGTTGAAAATGAACTTAGATATATAAACTTGCTTTCCATTTGAGGGTTCATTGTGGATAATTTCTAGTGTCATCCACCACAATCTCTGAAAATACAATATAATAGACAGATATCCTGCAAATTACGAGAAATCTGACGAGAACATTCGAAAAAAATTAATAATCTCAGCTTCCCGTAAAGGATGCATATTATAAGAGTTTTGGCAGCTTACACACAGGAGCATATATATGAAAATGACTAATGAGATTCAATTTCATTCTTGAGATTGTTGTACTGATAACCCAATACCAATGGTGTTAATGTAGAATGATTCGAAAACTAAACGTATGTCATAGAGCATTCCACCCCGCTTGAAATGCATTATCCCTTTAGGAATGTCAAGCATTATCCCTTTAGGAATGTCTCACCTACCACGAAATAGCTAGAGCTCTAACGTGATTTTCATCTATAATCATCCATTGACTGTTATTTAAAAAAAAAAAATCTCAGATTGAAATGAATGTTGCATTACGCTCCAAAACGTACTTTAGTTTTCATTTTATTTGTCAAGGTTGGTTCGTTCTGCATTAAAGCCTCCAAAAATATGTCATCGGTAGAAAAAATAACCTCCTCATTCTTCATTAACTTACCAGTTCTAGCTTTTCCTTATTATGTTGGGATTACTACAAGTTAAAAGTGATATCCTCCAGTTAAAATTGCAAAACCCCACATTGGAAAGCATCGAGTCTCAAACAGGTGATGAAAAAAAAATTAAGCCAGGCACAATTCCTTCCCTTCTCCCTCCCTCTATGATACATTTTTACATCATAATTGACATAAAAAAGGAACACCCTGCCTCAGTTCTAGGGTTTCCAAGGGCGAGTCATTTATTATACAAAATTACATATCGCAAAGTTGGAAACGAATGTAACCCACTTCCAATTTCAAATCTTCAGAAGCCATTTGTTATAATAAAATGTAAAGATGAACCTCACAGACCAACAGTAAAGGAAAAGAATAAATACCTGGAAAGAGAGGAAGACATTAACGACATTGATGAACTGAGGAATTGGGTTGGGGCCGCGCGAACGCAGGCCCCACTACCACAAATTATGACGTAGGAGCTACCACTTTGGGCAGACCTTAGGCGGGCAACCCTCCGGTATGTGCAGTGGGGGTCACCAACCTAGGCCATGGAACTAGCTGATCACCCATTGACCCCGTCCAGGTAAGTATGTCTAAAAGGTTGGGATTTGTCTTGTATTTATCGTACAATCTGAGGTTCCTCTGTTGCTTGCTTAGCCGATGTGAGTCTTTCTCGAATCTCAATCTCCTTTACTCGGTCACATTGCACTTTCTACCCACAATTTATTTGACTTTTTTAAATCATGTCAGAGAGATTTTTGTTTGAATGATCCAATTTCAACGATTTTAGTATTGAATGATTCTATCCTTGAAAATTGATGAAAACTAATATCTACCTATGTCATAGAGCACACTCCACTAATGTTTGTAATGTATTATCATGTTAGAGATACCTCACCCATCGCAAAAGGGTTGAAGCCCTAACACGATTTTCATTTTTAACTATGGACGGTTGATTTAAAAAATCTTGATTGAAATGAATATTGGATTAATACTCCTATTATTTCACAATGGGAGGGACCCCAAAGCAATAGTGCACTAGTAAAAGGTTTGTTTTCATTTTCCTATATACATATATATTCATAAATATCTTTTTTTTTCCCTATTTCCTTCTTAGATCACCAAAAATAAATCCAATTCCCAACCTTCCCAATTAAATTCAATTTTCACTAATGGAACTAAATCCAAATTTTTTATCAAATTTAATTTAAATTGAATTATCTTTCAAAATAATTCAATTGAGTCTTAAAATTCAAAATACATCCCAAGTAACCATAAATGATTAGATTAAAAAAATTACTTCAAAAAATTTGGAATACATTCTTTGGAATATTTCTATCAAACCAAAGTAATCTTAATTAAGGTACATGAGGTCAATGAAGCCTCAAAGCCTCTAAGAAAGTCCAAGAACACATAACCATTCTTACACACCATCCTCCCTAACCATGAATGGACGAATCTTCTAGCCAACTCATGACAACTCCAATATCTCCCAATAAACACATAACCACTATTACACACAATCCTCTGATAAGACTCAGTCACACGAGCATCCCTCGAACTCGTTATTTGATCGACCGAGAGAGGACTTCTGACACCTTTTCTTTGGTCCATCAGGGACCAATGTGAAGACATAGTATTCACCCCCTGACCGGATGTAAAAGGTTTCAAAATTTCAAATACGAGCACAAAAATCAACCCCCCAACACACTCCAAAGAGGCTTTAAGAACCCTATAGAGAATCTATATGGCCCAGGAGCCTTGTCATTCTTCAGGGAGTACAACAGCCCCCTAAACTTCCTCCACTGTCACAAGCCGACACAAATCTACGTCACACTCCTCAAACTAATGGAACTGAACTATTTCCTCAATTTGCGTCATAAGATCCCTATACTCAACAAATTGGGAACCAGGCTACCAGTCACATCCCATCCCAGATTACCCTCTAAACCTGGGTAGAATGGTGACTGCAGCAGTTATCAACCCTTTTGCTAGCACTTACCACCTAACTATCCTGTTAACCTTTACTCAAACCCTGAATACATACATATCATCAATATACCAATATATAAACTCAGAACTTAATATATTTACATTACAGGGTTTCACAACATTGTTCATACATGAATATTACAACTTAGTGAGCCCCATCTAGTATACTAGTCACTAGACAGACACATGTGTACTAATTAACATACGTCTTTAATTACGCTTCCTTCAACCTATTTGCTTGAGTGGCAGAGCAGCAGCAAAATAGTCTTTTGGGAACTAACCGCTACCTGAAAGAAAACATTTGAAAACGTGAGCTAGAAGCCTAATGAGTGACTTAATAAAAATATAAATTTCATGCTCAAAACCGGAAGCTTGAAACCATAACACTGAAACTAAAGTATACCAAGCAACGTGTACATAAAACCTTTAAACCACCATTAAACATCATTATTCCTTAGTTGGAACGAGCATACATCGCTCTAGCTCCCAACGTCTCTTACCGGCCAAGAG
The DNA here is from genome assembly GCF_009727055.1 of Benincasa hispida. NCBI lineage: Eukaryota > Viridiplantae > Streptophyta > Magnoliopsida > Cucurbitales > Cucurbitaceae > Benincasa > Benincasa hispida. Next base: position 53,968,018 of record NC_052350.1, on the reverse strand, counting down.
ACTCATACTTCGACCTCCCTTTGCTGGTATATAGCCTAGGAGACCCATACTTCGGCCTCTCATTCGAAACTACCTACAGCACATGGAGTTTTCTATGTACCGTCAACGCCATAGGTACATTTATTCAAATACCTTCCTTACCTTCAGTATCCGGCTCACTTAAGCAATCAAGGTCTCAAATATAGCATAGAAAACTCTTTAGGTTACCTTCCTTACCTTCAGTATCCCTTTTCATTATGTTTAGGAATACCAATGCATGTACTTTGACAATCTTAGGTATTTAAAACATAGTACCTCAAGCTTCATTCAACCTTAGCTTTAACCCTAACGCATGCTTCATACTTTGTAAAAGAAGTTGACTTAAATCATGTTGAACTAGCTTGTAAAAACTATTAGCATGCGTTAAATATGGAAAACATACTTGGAAAACTCATACATTAGTAACATCATGCGTTGATAAACATTCATAAGCATTAGAAATTCCAAACTATCCTTCTAGCCTAGGCGAAGATATGACTGCCCTTATCCTTAGTTGAGAGTGAATTTATTATATCTAACCCTCAATGTCAACCTTGGTCGGGGAGAACCCTTTTGCTCAATCTCTCGACGTCGTACTACCTACGTGCACGTGGTTATAACTGAGTACCGTCATACCTTAGGTGCTTGACTAGGATACCTTCTCATTGTTCTTCAGTATTCTTAGGATACATTCTCATTGTCCTTCAGTATCCGTCATATAACTAGTCATAAACATTTAGTTGAAAGGATACCTTCTCATTGTCCTTCAATATCCGTCATATAACTAGTTATAAACATTTAGCTGAAAGGATACCTTCTCATTGTCCTTCAGTACCCGTCATATAACTAGTTATAAACATTTAGTTGAAAGGATACCTTCGCAGTGTCCTTCAATATCCGTCATAAACATTTAGTTGAACACTAAGGCTTAGTGCTCAAATCATCATACTAGTTCATCCATCACACTGGTTCATCATAAAAATGGAGTTACTTAAACATACTGATAGTATTTGGATAAGATAACATATCTAAATCATGTCAACTCCATGGAAAACATGCTTTACTTAACATGAGAAACAGTTTCACAAATATGTCGCTTGCAATCCATTTAAACACTTAGCATGGAAAATATCTTCAAGAAATCATAGCTTCTAAATCATTAAAATAGTAAGTCATCACATAGTCACTCACAATTCGATGGCCTCTTAACGGGTTATACGCCTCTTCTAGATCTTCTTGGTCTGAAAGGACATAATTCCCAGTTAAACTACTTAGAATTCTTAGCAAAATAACTCAAATAGTTCATTTACTATAGGAACTTCCATCAACAAAGACAACTTTACTAGCGAGATCCTCCTCATGAGCGAGATCCTCATGAGTGAGATCCTTCTCATGAGCGAGATCAGAGAGATCCTCCTCATGAGCGAAGATCCTCATGAGCGAGATCAACGAGACCCTCATGAGTGAGATCAACGAGATCCTCATGAGCGAGATCAAGCTTTTCTTGGCAAACTGTCATTCTAGTGATACTAACCTTACCAGCGAGATTCAGCCCAATTTCTAGCGAGATTCCCTTCTAGAGCGAGATCCTCATCACAAAATTAGCGAGATTTCCTTCATTAGCGAGATCCTCATCACAAAATTAGTGAGATTTCCTTCATTAGCGAGATCCTCAACACAAAATTAGCAAGATTTTCTTCATTAGCAAGATCCTTTTTTTCCATATGAGTTGTTTGCTTGTTCTTCCCAAGCAGTTGTCTGCTTATGCACAACTTCTCTATTACTACTTCAAAAATTCATAACTCAAAATCCAACCCTCTTTCGAAGAAACTTCCTTCTACAAACATGTTTAGAATTGATTAGCAACATTACTTTAAAATTTCAGCTTGAAATTCCTCGTCGTTTAATCTAAAGATTTAAAACTTCATCATTGGCCCCAATTCAAACAGCTGCCTGTTTGTTCAACAATTTCCAGTTCAAACTTCAAAATTATATAACTCGATTTCCAGGCCTCATCTTAAAAGGTTTCATTCTACAAGGTTGTTTATAACTGAATTAACAATATTTCCTTAAATTTTAACTCAAAACGCTTCGTAATTCATTCTAGAGCTTCAATTCTTCACTGATGGCCTAGATTCACCCGAGAAACAAACCCTTCGTCTTTATTTTTCCCTCCGGCCTTATTTCGATGAGTTTTTCTTCCAGCAGCCCAACCACAGAAAATAGACACGCAAAGCTTTTGAATGCCACTGGAATTACACAAATAGCCTAAGTAGTTTTTCCAAACCGACCCAATGAACTCAACCTTTATACTTATATTACCGCCCAAAATCCAGTATGAACTCTCCTTGTGCCACTTGGCCCATTATTGGTGATGAAGGGCTAGAATTTAGCAGATTTTCTTTTGCTAACTTCACTCACGATATTACTTCAGCACCATACCTCATTAGATGGTATAGTCTCATTCATATGCTTATTATGCATTCCATCATCAAGCATGACCCTCCTTAGTCTAGCCGAATTTTGTCCTACTTTTACACTTAGCTACCCAAGAGCCTATTTCTTATTGCTTACATCTTCTACCATTCCTAAGACATGGCTTCATTTAGCTCATTAAAAGACATCACATTACTTACTCTTACTTAAAGTTATTAGGGTTCGGGTTTTACACTACCACGATAAAATCGAGCGGAAACAGCCAAAATTTCTCATGCTTGGTTATGCAAATTTTCTAACTCATCCCGAAGAGAAGTCAGACCATTCCCACCTTCCTAGCTTGAGCACTTCGGTGGAAGAAAGCAAAATTCTAATTCTTCAAAGACAACTAACGGAAATGCAACTATTACCTCAAAGAGAGCTTTACTTGAACATAAGAGAACTTAAGTTACAATAATGGAAAAAATGAGACCTTTTTTTGAGCATAAGAGGTGTAATTTGGAGTTTTTCCCAAGCTAATTATGGTTGGTAGGGTTCTTAAAAGAAAAAATAAAATAAAATAAAATTTTGAAATCAATCACGGGCTCTCCCTGATACTTCTAAGGGATGTTTGGGCAAAGGATTTGGAAAGTATGGACTTGTGAACTTCACTCATTTGACTCAAGGAGTTTGTGGGTCTCACTTCACTACTAAAAAAATATCGATTTTATACTTTATTGACTCCGAGTCTTAGAAGTTCACAACTTCCTAGACTTCGTAACTTCATGGAGCTCACAAATTCCATCTCTTGCTCCAAATGTCTCCTACAGAGATTTCCCTCTCAACTCTCTTTACCTATACATTCTTTCAAACCTCTCTCTCATTTGTATGTTTATGCTGCCACCACTGATAAGGTTGTATCTCATCGTTACACTTATCTCTCTATTTCTCACACACCTTTGGGTGTCACACGTACCCCTAGAGTATGCTAGGATTGAAAGCTAATCAAACTAGAACCTCTTTCTTGAACCTTTATGTGTTTAGGTTTTGGACCGATTAGAATGATTAGATTGAACTGATGAGTTAATATTGGGTAAAAACTAAGTATTAACTCTTAGAATTGAGTTTTAGAATTAGTAAGAGTAATTTTTAAGTTTTAATTTCATAAATCTGCTTTAGGTTGATTTGAGAATATTTTATTAAACGAACTGTGTTTATACTTTGATTAGCAACACCCCTACTAGACGGCTTTGAGGTTAGGTTGAATATATGTGTGAATTGTGTTGTTTATGTGATATGCATGTTGTATTATTGATGAATGTGATGTTCATGCATGCATTTTATCATATACATTGAAGAATGAATTATGGGACCTCATGCATATCTATAAACGATAAAGCTCAAATTTAATTTGATGAAATGAAAATAGTGATTTTCAAATGCTTACGTTAGTAGGTAAAGGTAAATTTAATTATATACCATTTAACATACCCTTTTACTTGTGGGTTTGAAATATGAAGAAGATTCAATAAGTGAAAATCAATATTAAATTGGAAGGAGAGGGGAATAACATTGCACAGATTTAAACGTAAGATATCTTGAACCAACATGTTCTAATACCATATTAAATCATAAATTAGTAGATAAAATAAATTTAATTATATATCATTTAAAAATCTTCCAGATAAAAATTGATACAACATAATATAAGGTAGAAAAGGTACTTTTCCCTAATCTCTTTGCAACGCAACCATGAACCATATAAATTCATGAGCATAATAAGCCACAAAAACCTTTTTCCTTATCTTCTCGATAAATGTAGAGAGAGAGAGTATGATTACAACCCCACAGACTTTTTTCATTATCTTCACGCAAGCTGGCTTTCCCCAATTTTCTTTGTTTTTTCTTCACCTTATGGTCACAATATACATAGAAAAATGATAACAATAAAAAACAAAGGAAAATAAAGGTCTAAATCTACTATAATTGATAACGTCTACTTGAGTTCCAAGCAAAATTGTTCACGCAAACCTCTTCCCCCTTTTTTCTAACTATATATAGAATAATGTTAAAAAAAAATGAGAAAAAAAAATCTAAATGTATAATTGATTCTATGCTTAACGGATAGGAAAACAAAAATTGGATCTATTATAGGTCACATTCGAAATAGAGTTCCATTGATATATCAATCGTAATGGATCTCAATCAAAAATTTAATTGAATTACTTTTAATCACATTTACTTAGAATTATGAATCTTTCATATTTACTGTTATCGTTAGCATTATCGTTATTATTTAGGATCGATCTAACAGTAATAATAATAGTAAATGTGACAATCAAGATTCAAAATATTGATATCGATGGAAATATTGAAGTCCCAATTTATGGAAATATCAATATTGATCAAAATTTTGGGAAACTTGATGGAAATTGATGAAAATTGTTATAATTAGTTAATGAAACTTGGATTGTGGCTAAATTAGATTATAATTAACTATTTTTAATCATCATTTCTCTAAAGTAATACAACATTTAGATATAAATTGTAAAATATCTATGTAAATGTCGATGTGATAGCAAAAATTTTAAAAATGAAAACAAACTACAAAATAATATCAAATACTGAAAATTAATTACAAATTAACGGACATGAAATATTTGTATATAAAATAATTGTAAATTGTTTATTACAAAATAAAGTTGATACAAAAATGAAAAATCATAGCATTGAACTAATATAGCATAACATAATAAGAATAGAAAAACCATAACATTAAACAGAACATAATAGAATGAAAAAGAAAAAAGAAAAAGAAAATTCTACAAGTACATAGGAGCTTGAGAGAAAATGAAAGAAATATTAAAAAACTCACGTTAAATCAAGTTTGAAGTAAAATGATGTAAAAATTCAATAGAAAATATTTGAATGAAAATATGTGGTTTCTTGAAAATAAGAATTTTGTATGGTAAAAGAGGAAAAAAAAACTTCCCTTGAATTAGCATAGCTAATTACTTTTTTAAAAAATCAAAATTTCGAAAGAAATTGGAGGAAAATTGAAATTCTTCGAAATTTCAAAATTTCGGGATCTTGACCAAAATTTTGAACTACGGTGACAATAAGTATGACAGATTCATAATTCTCATATGGTAACAATAACACTATCTATAACAGTAATAGTATCGACTAGTGGGTCCCACGTAATTGTGAAACGCAATCGGATTGATCACCCACACCTTAATTGGATTGCATTATTCCATTACAAACTTGGATGTGGCCCCACATATCATTAAGATTACAGAAACAAATGTAATCAACTATGGTCTACTTTTCAATTACCACTGATTTATTACATTTCCCTTGGATAAATGTGGCAACTCTCACCTATGAAATAATGTTTTGTTTTTATAGTAAAGCTTTTTTAGGCAAACCGATACATAGAGAAGAAAGACAATTACAATCTAGCATCCTTGTCAAGGATGATGAAGAAAATCAAAATATTATCTGAAAAAACATCTTTCCAAATCAAAGAACAACTCATAGAAGATGTCAAAGTAGCAAAAGTATGGATTGCTTTATTCTCTTTCCCACCAGGGCGCGCCGCCCCTGGACCCCGACTCGCTGACCAGGTAGCGAGACCCCGTACTAGATTATTCAAAGCGTCAGCAAACAGATTCAAGGCATTTCAATACTTACCAATAATTATAAAACTAATGTCCTCAATAACCACTTAAATATCAAAAAAAAAAAAAAAAAAAAAAAAAAAAAAAAAAAAAAAAAAGATGAATTCACAATATTAACGAGATTAACGACCTTAGGGGCATTGAATTCAACCACTCACGGCGGTTTGAGACCATTCACTCCCGCTTACCTGCTTTCAACCCCTCATAATAGCCTCAGCTTCAAGAAGACTAACACCTTCCCCCTCCTTTTGGTAGATTTACAACCACTTAAGAGCATGACTTTCATGATCACGAACAATCCATCCAAACTCTCTTCTGTCATTTTATAAGATCATATCACATCAACATTGAACTTCTAGATATCGACAATATCGGAGGAACCCAACGAGAGTGGGATGGCTAAGGAATGGGAGGGGGGTGTTATATATTATATATAGACATACATAACATATATATGTATGTATAGGTATATATATTAAAGCTTAAGATTCATCCAACTGCCTTCAAATCTCTCTCTCTCTCTGTGTCTGAAGATGGATTTCAGCGATTCAATTTGGATGGTGATTATGGTGTGTTTAGTGGGATGGGGATGGAGATTTCTTAACTGGATCTGGTTGAGGCCGAAGAAACTTGAGAAGTGGCTGAGACAGCAAGGATTCGCCGGAAATTCTTACCGTCTTTACTCCGGCGACGTGAACGACATGGCCGCCGTGATGGAACAAGCCAAATCCAAACCCATGAGCTTCTCACATGATATTGCTCCACGTGTCATCCCATCAATACATCATACCATTCACAAATATGGTAACTCATTTTTTGTTAGAGCGAGCATACCTTTTAATAAAGCAATGAATAGGGACAATAAAAGAAAATTATTTTTTAGTTATTTTTTTTAAAAAAAATAAATGATCACGTACGAGTTACACACTGAACTGCACTTAAGTTCTTATTATTATTAGTGTTTGCCAGCTTAGTGTGAGATATACAGAAATTAGTACAAGTCTTAAATGAGTTTAGAATTTATATACTTCTTTCTTAGAGTTTGAGGATACAATTATTGTATTCAAAAAGAAAAATAATAACAACAATAAATAATGTTTTAAATATAAATTATGATTGAAAAGTTGATTGAGATGCTCGAAATTGGAGTAGCCTAGAATGCACCTAAATATTTTTTTCTTATTCATATATTCATTATTATTTGTATAAAAATATGATTTTCTATGTCTTACCTTTAATTCTTTAGCCACTTTACTTTTGTTTTTACCTAAAAAATCTTATAGTGCTTTTTTAGAAGGATTCATGGTAGCTTTCTTTGTCGGGCGCTTTTTTTCCTTTTAAGTTGTATTGTATAGTGTGTTTGGTTGTTTTTTTGTCGTTATCTTTTCACTCTTCGGATTGTGTTTTTTTCTAGTTGTGAAATCTAATTCTTTTTATTAGAATTCAATATCTTTGAAGAAAAAAAATAATGACATATACAAGTATTGGGATTGATATAAACAAATTATGATAATATAAAAAATTTAGAACATCAATCTAACACCAAGATCTTCTCCTCAAAATAATTTTTAACTTGAACTTCACGACCTTATTGTTATCTTTACTTGCATATACGGGAGAAGAACAATTTTTATCTTAAACTTCATGACCTTAGACTTGAATAAATATTATAATTTTTGTCTTCTGCTTGGCTTTTTGCTACATTTACCATTGATTGAAAAAAAAGAAAAAGAAAGAAAAGAACTCTAACTAATCAATCTACCAAATTCAACAAAAGTCCAACCCTATGTGTTTACTTTCGACCGACACTTAGTTCTTTTATTTGTAATCTATTGTTTTTTATTTATTTATTTATTTATTTGAGTACTATATCCTACTAATTAAATATAAAGTTGTTTTTAAATATAAAAGTAACTTATTTACAAATATAGAAAAATGGTGTGTCTGTCACGAATAGATAATAACATTTTACTATAACAGTAGTTTTATCATTTAAAATAATTATCCTTAAATAATATATAAAAATATATATGTGTTTTTTAATTTGTGATATTCAACATGTAAAGACGTTACTTCAACTTTTAAAGTTTAATCTAAAAGAAATCGAGAAATTTAAAGTAAAAATAGACTCACTCTCATTAAATTAAAAGACTAAAAATTGAGGGTCCATTTGGTAACTATTTTATTTTTATTGTTTTTTATTTTTGGAAATAAAGCCTATAATTACCTCTTTCACTTCTAGGTTTCTTTATTTTGTTATCTATTTTCTACCACCGATGTTTTCAAGAACAAGTCAAGTTTTGAAAGAAAAAAAATTAATTAATTAAAAAGTTATTTTTGTTTTTGAAATCTGGTTAAGAATTTAACTCTTTACTTAGGAAAGATGAAAACCAATGTAAGAATTTAAGAAGAAACAAGTACAATTTTCAAAAATCAACTGACTACTAACAAGACCCGATTTTCTTCTTCCGTTTTTTAGTTCACCTTACAAACAAGAATATGTTCCAAAGTTCTAACCTAAGCACTATATCATGCATTAATGGATTTCCTTGTTTAACTATATTTTCTAACATAAAGTGTAGTGTTTGTATAAATGTAGGGAAGAATTCATTCACATGGCTTGGACCATATCCAAGAGTGTACATCATGGACCCTGAGCAATTGAAAGCTGCCTTTTCTTTGTACACTGACTTTCAAAAGCCAACTATCAACCCTCTTGGTAGGTTGCTTTTTGATGGACTTATTAATCATGAAGGGGCAAAATGGGCTAAACATAGAAAAATAATCAACCCTGCTTTTCATTTTGAGAAGTTGAAGGTATGTTTTTCTCTCCCTCATCTCTTAGCAAATCTAAGAAGAATCTTTCAATTTTCTTATGGGAAATTTTATTTCAAGTTTCTATATATGAGTACGATGAAATACTTAGAACAAGATATGCATTAAAATATGGAACAACTGCCACTATATTGATTTCATTTTTAGTCTTACGTATTTTTAAATTTATGTTTGTTTCTTCTAAGTTTCTAAATTATGGTTTTTATCTTTTAAAAGAAACATTGAATTCTTAACATAAGCTCCCAAATAAATAAGTTTTTGAAAACTACTATTTTTAGTTTTTAATATTTGACTTGGATTTTAGAAAAAGTTTTAAAATGCAAAAAACGAAATAAAGAAATTTATAGAATAGAAATAATGTTTATAAACTTAACTATTAAAAATTAATAAACGAAGAATTTTAGGTCTCATTTGATAATATTTTTATTTATTTATTTATTTTAATGTTTTACTTGTTTTCTCATGATTAATATATAATGGCTTTCCTCATAAGTGGAAGTATAATTATTTTTATCAAACTATTTCTTATCAATTTGATCTCAAATGGTTGACAATCACAAGAATACGATTAAAAAGATCTTCAACGCTTTTGGTCTCTTACATGATCTTTATAGGATCTAAATAACTCCGTCCTATAATTCCTATATTCTCCTTGATATGTAGATTGTAAAACATACCTAGCCATATTTGCAGGAGTAGATGTTAAAATTCTTTTAAAGATTCCTTCATCAGTAGGTTGGATAAATAAAGGAATAAAGTCTTCTCGTTTTTCTTTTAATTTTCTCTCAACTCAGCATTTGTTAATTAGTGATTCTATGTCGATTCTGAACTTGAGTGTATCCTCTTTCAGCAATATCTCACAAATTATGTGAATGGTATAACATTCTCGTTTGTATATTCTATTAACTAAAATTCTTCCCATTAAATTTTGAAAGTTGAGATTTCAACATGTAACCATTTGATGACATCTCTGATCTTGACTCTAATAACCACATGTTGGAAACGTAGTAGACCCTCACAGTATAATTCAAGAGACTGAAAAAGCGTTAGGATGACTTGTCACTCGAAATCCAGATGTTAAACAAAAAGCACTAACAAGAATTGTAACAATAAACAAAAACAAGTAAACAAACACAAGAGTTGGTAACCCAATTCAACGATAAACCACCTACGTCTAGGGGCAGTGTGCTCAGGAAAGACAATCCATTATATTGATGAGTTAAGTAATTTACAATGTAGTACTTATCTATAATACATCAACTACTACAGTGACTCACGTAGAGCTCAATTCCCAAGTCAACTAGACTTCTCCTAGATGTGAGACTCATTTTCAAATGTACTTAGGCTCCCTTAAGCTTGATGATATTAGTGATGAGATTCCTTATCTTCCCTTCGAGTTAGTGGACTCCTTTCACTGATGAATCTTAGGATCCCCCTATGATGGAGAACTCTCTCTCCGTAGCTGAGTCTTAGACTCCCTCTAAGACTGAGAATCCATTCTCTGATAGCTAAGGCGTAGGCTCCCCCTAAGTCGTGATAATCTTCTATGTGTTGCAATCAACGGACGAAGAACTTGCATAGCGAAATAATGAACAACTACAAGTACACAATGTAGAACAGTTTGGTCGAGGTATAGAAAACATCTTACTCTCAAAAATACAATTCGGCTTCTTCGAAATGGCTCTCAATAAACCACACCTTTTATACACGAATTCAGAAAAGGAAATAACTCCCAAATAAGAGAAAATAATCCATGCCTCATTAAAGGAAAATATTAGGAAAAAACCAACCGCCAAATTTTTTCAGAAACCAAGGTCTTAGAAAGATATAAAACCAATCGAATGAAATTTTCAACAAACTCCCCCTTTAGCTTATATTTTTATGGCATAACAAAAAAGTAGCTATCAAAATAAGATGTATGAATGTCAAGAATAAAGTCTTAACAAAAACAATAATAACAAAAGGTCCAGAGAAGAACATCCAAAATCAACAAAATTTTCAATATTATACGTACAGAAAACAAAATAACATAATCACGGCAACAGGATATCAAATCATCAGGCCATCAACATTAACAACCACAAAACAAAACATGGTCACAACATTCCTCCTTTAACAAATGGAGAGAAAAGGTATGTGGAAATACATTCTTATTACTTTCACTTATTGTATTTACATACTTCAAGTTCCTTTTATAGAAGAACTTGTTAGTTTGCTTGACTAACTAACAGCTAGAAAATACAAACAAACTCAAACAGAATCATAACTGTTGTAACAAATAAATTGTTATAACAGAATGTAACAAATAAATTGTTGTAACTAATAAATAGAATGTAACTGTTTTACACTTGATACCCTTTCTAGCTTAAAAATTAAGGTTGGGCATGAGAAGAAGAGGCCGCAGCAAAACGTGCCAATGTTGCATGTATTGTCTTTAACACTTTGGCCACAACTTCTCTTCATTCCTGAAGCTGCAACTATTCATCATCAATATCTTTGAATTTAGTAGATAGATGTTGTAGAACACGACTGCCAAAAGGAGATTCTATGAACCTCGAACTCAGACCATCAACATAGGCTTCAATAGGGGGAATAGCAAGATCAGAACATGAAAATTTTGGAGAAGCTTTGGGTGAATAGAAATAAGTGCTGGAGCAGGGTCAACAGCCTCGTCAGGGCCAACAAGATTGGGTTTTTGAGCCAACAAAACAACACATATCAATCGAGGGTAACAAGTGGGCAGTTTAAAGCTTATGACTCAATGTGTCGTTTAATCTAATAGAGTGCAAAGGTACCAAAATCAAACTGAATACCAGTGCCAATTTGGAATAACAAAGTAGCAAAAGAAACTGACAACCCAGACTTGTGAGAAGAGAGACATCAGTTGAAAATCCCCATTTTATGAAGAGTTGTATACTTAAAGCTCATAATTGTAGTAGATAATTGCCCTTTCTTAGGCCAGGATGTCCTTGCTCTTCTTGTCAACTCAAAGACAAGCTCTCTCCAGGAAGGTCATTTCTTAGGAATATCAACAGACACCATTTGAATTAAATACTTATTAATCATATCAGCATTGAAAACAAATGGATGATGACACACATGAACCTTTTGAAAATATGGACTGGTTGGATTCTCAAAATCTGGAGGAAGATTGACAATAAATTCTCAGACAAGTTGGGGATAGAAATGACCCAAATTTAACACAATCCTATCCAATTGAGCTTATAAAATTAGATTGACAAGATCAAAATATTTTTTAGTTCGGTCAGACAGTTTCTTTTCATCAACAATCTTCCTTTGAATCACATATTTCCACAGGCTGGCTCCCAACTCAATATGAAAGGACACACTGTCTAAAGGAACAGAGGACACATTCAAGGAAGCAAGGTTCTGATAGAAGCATGGGTAGCTAGGCTAGGAGGAGAATCCTTCAAGACATTGTCTTCAAGAGAATCAAAAATATCTTCAGAGTCGCCCTGATCAAATTCAGACTTTGATGTTTTAAAGAATGTATCACCACCACTTTTAACATCTTTAATCTTCTTGCCAGTAAGTTCTGAAGACATACATTATCATTTGAATCAGAATCCTCAACATCCTGATGAACATCTTCCTTCTCGGCACTAGTTTCATGAGACACGCGATCCTCTGTTGAGACAACACTAGTTGTCACAAATTCAGCAATGTGAGGAACCACTGCAACACTTTCCCTTCCAATACTCTGAACACCCTGATCAGCCAAGCAGCTGTACCAGGAGAATACTGAAATCCCTTTCATCAGGGTTTTCAATAATTCTATTCCCATTATCAGTAAAAGTCTCAAGTCATTGCAAATGGGTAAAGAAGACACATATACCAGAGTTTCAAAAACAATTTTGTCAACAAAATCACTTAATGCATTAACATCAGAATCAGACAATAATACATTTTTTGTCTCCAATGTAGCAGAACCAACATTTCTCTCAGCAACCAAACCAGAGTAAAAAATAGTAGAAGTCAAATTATCTAAACCAGAAATAAGGTTGTTGTCATTCGTAACCCTACCCTCAAAAACCCTGTCTTTAGTTTGTTCACGGACAAACTCACTAGAGACAACCTTAGGGTTTCTAGGCAAAACGATAAACTCATGCATGCTTTTAAGAGAACCATCGGAAAAGGACTTGCCTTTTTCAGGATAAATGTCAACACCCTCACCAACCAAATCAGTCAAAGTGGGAGACGAAGAACTTACTTTTTCTTTTCCTTTCGTTTTGCTCGATTGACTAGAACCAAAATGTCTGTGTTTAGCCATCGAAGGAGGGACACCAACTTCATTCTTTGAAGTAGACATGCCACGAACACGAACAACATACTTATTCGTGGAAACTAGAGGAACATCCTTTTCAATAACCTTTTTCTGTTTTACTTTCTCCTTATAACGCACCATTTTTTTCATTGGAAGTGTGTGTGTCTATTCTAGTACTGACCATCAGATAATCATACTAAACTCAAGTAAATAAACCCTCGGGGATGGTTTACAAAAGATAGGCATGAATTTGAGAGAGGAACTGTCACTTTCAGTCAATGAGAGTTCAAGTTTGGAAGATATTTGAAATCAGATAACATTTGAATTTCTTTAACCCAATACCAACCATAATTAATATAATTTGATCATCAATTAACCGTTTCACCTTCCACGTTTGATAAGCTGAAATCAGTAATTGTTAGTCCTTCAAAATGCACAGATCCAAGGCAACTCTTAGGGCCTCAAACCGACCAGCATCAAGAGCCTTGGTAAAATTGTTAGCTAATTGGTATTTCATGCTGACATGCTCTAATAAGATATGCTTACTCTCTACAAGATCACGAATGAAGTGATGTTTGATGTCTATGTGTTTAGTTAGACTATGTTGAACATGATTCTTTGATATATTTATTGCACTTAAGTTGTCACAATAAAGAGTCATGACATCTTGTGAGACATCATATTCTTGTAACATATGTTTCATCCAAATCAATTGTGTATAACTACTCCCTGCAGCAATATATTCGGCTTCAGCTATATAAAATGAGAAACAATTTTTACTTCTTGCTAAACCAAGAAACCAGATTATTCCCAAGAAAGAAACACCTTCCAGAAGTACTCTTTCTATCCTCTGAACTTCTAGCCCAATCAGAGTCGCAATAGCCAACCAAAGAGTTACTAGTATCAAATGAGTATAATAGACTATATTCACTTGTCCCATTTATGTATTTGATTATCCTATTGGCACTCAGCAAATGACTATTCTTTGGACATGATTGATACCTTGCACACATGCCGGCAACAAAGGCTATATCTAATCTATTAGTTATTAAGTAGAACAAGCTTCCAATAATGTTTATGTATAGACTCTCGTCAACTGGGTTCCCATCAGAGTCTTTTGATAACTTTACATGCATTGGAGTCAGAGTTCTCTTAATACTAGCATTTTCAAGGCCAAATTTCTTTACTAAGTTCTTGGCATATTTACTCTAGGAAACAAAGATTCCCCTTTGAAAGTCCAGAAAGTAGAACAATTTCCCTACCATGCTCATCTTAAATTTTTGTTGCATTTATTTCATAAAATGCTTGACCATCTCCTGTGAAATTCCTTTAAAAACAATGTCATTGACATAGATTTGGACAACAACAAAGCTCTCTAGAGAGATCTTCACAAAAAAAGTTTTATCTACACCACCTAGTACCCATTGTTGACCAAAAATTGGGTCAATCGTTCATACTAGGCTCTAGGAGCCTGTTTAAGACCATAAAGTGTTTTGTTGAGTTTATATACATAGTCAAGATGAGAAGACTAAACAAAACCCTTGAGTTGAGCGACATGCACTTCTTTTTTTAGATACCCATTTAGGAAGGCACTCTTTACATTCATTTGGTATAGTTTAAATTTCAAAAAACATGAAATATCAAGCAACGGTCTAATTGTTACCAGCCTTGCAACAGGAGCAAAAGTTTCATCAAAGTCTATTTCTTATAATTGTGTGTAACCTTGAGCCACTAATCTAGCCTTATTTCTGGTCACATTCTCATTCTCATCAGTCTTGTTCTTAAAAGTTCACTTTGTTCCAATGACATTTACAGACGAGTCGGGAGACAAGTGTCCAAACATCGTTTCTAATAAGCTTCCCAACCTCCTCTTACATTGCATTGATCCAACATCCATTTTCAAGGGCTTCTTTGACATTGTTTGGCTCAACCTGGGAAGTGAAACAAATATTACTTATCATTTCTAGATAGTCGACTTTGTCTTTCCTTTTCGTTGTCACCCCTTCAATAAAATCACCAATAATGTTACTAGAAGGATGGTTTTTAAGAATCCTATTAGAAGGTTGCTTGTTACTTCTTTCTGTCTGCTCAGAAATATCCAAGATGTCTTCCATCGGAGTACTCGACTGCATATCAGAGGGCTTGTCAAAAGGAATGTTAGGAGCATCAGTATTAACAAGCTGAGTTGAAGAGGGGTCTTCTTTAGATGTAGAGGAGGAATCGTAAGAGGAGACATTATCATCAATTACTACGTTAATATGATAGTGCAAGTACATTTATTGAAAACCGGGTAGGTTCGGCTATTTAAGGACTACCCAGTGGAAAATACTTCATCTGAATTTGAGTCCCATTTCCTCATGGCCTCTCTGTTAACCAGGATGTAACAAGTACTACCAAAGATGTGAAAATACTTTGTATTTGGTTTTCTTCCTCTCCACAACTCATAGATAATGCTCGAAGTTCCTGGTCATAAAACAATCTTGTTATGGATATGACAAGATGTGTTCAGTGCATCTGCCCAAAACTGATATGGTATCCCATTGGCATGCATCATCAAGTGAGCCATTTCCTGAAGAGTCCTGATTTTCCTTTCTGCAACTCCGTTCTAATTAGGTGTAATAGGAGTTGAAAATTCATGATGAATTCCAACACTTTGGTAGAACTCAGCGAACTGAGAGTTTTCAAGCCCATGATCACTCCAAATTTGAATAACATTCAACTCCTTTGTGTGTTACAATTGGGGATATAGAGTTTAAAACACAGAAAAAGTGTCAGATTTATCTCGAAGAAAACGAACCCAAGTGAATCTCGAGTAGTCATCAACAACAATTAAGACATATGGTTCCCCCCCCCACCCTAAACTTTCTGACTACATTGAACCCTTAATGTGCATATGAAAATGTTTGAGAATACGAGATGATCCAGAATGACCTGTCTACTTGTGAGGAGTGTGAGTTTGTTTCCCAATTGACAATCCCTATATATAATTCTAGTTTATATAGGCAAATAGGGGAGACTAGGTATAGCGTTCTTGCCAAAAGCCTTTTGTATGGTCTTCATGCTAACATGCCTAAGGCATTTATGCTATAGGCTAGCTTCATCTATCCTAGAAAAATGGTAAACCTGCGAAGAATTATCAGAACTCCACAAATAACAATTATCAGATGAGCGCGTACCTGTCATGACAAGTGCTTTGACATTGTCTATAACAACACATTTGTTTATGGTAAAACTCACGTTCAAACCTTAGTCACATAGCTGACTGATGCTAATGTGATTGGCAATAAGCTCCTCAACCAATATTACATCATTCAATTTTGGAAGACCTGGATAATTCAAAGTTCCTTTTCCAATGATCTTACCACTCGCACCATCACCAAAAGTGACTTTTCTTAAACTGTCAGATTTGAGATCAGATAAATAACTCTTTTCACCAGTCATATGACGCGAGTTACCACTATCTAAGTACCAATCGCCTTTGGTGGACGATATGAGGGAGATCAAGACAACATTGCATTTGTTTTAACTGCTCTTCTCTCTCCAACCTATTTTATCATGCTCTATCTAGGTCTATAATTTTGAAGGAAGTGAGCAAACCTTTTGAGAAAAGGGGGTCTGTAAAGATCTTTCAATAACTGATAGCAAAAAGGACGTTTATGACCCAATTTTCCATAATAGTGACAAATTCATCTCCACCTAAACACATTATTACCTTTCTCAATTGGATTGAGGGTGGGAGGTTTTGTAACACCTTAGGACTCTGGATTTTGAGCTTTAACAAACATAATCGTTTGTTTCCCTTTAAACTGTATATTATGCTAACTACTGCTTGCTAAACAACCAATGCCAAAGTTATTACTTGTTGCCTTTCCTATTTTTAGGGTCCTTTCAAGAGTCTCAGTACCAGTGTTCAACATTCTCACATTCTTGCTCATAGTGTCTTTTTCAGATTTAACCTGTGAAAGTTCCTGCTTCAATTCTGCAATAGTAGACATTAGCCTACAATTATCAACAATCAGAGTCTCAATGCTTTTTTTTTTGTACCTCAAGGGCTTTCTGGTCTTCTTGCATTAAGGAAGAGAGAATGATATAAAGGATCTTATGCTTCAGGACTCGTAGCATCAAAAGACTTTTCTGCATAAACATCATATTCACAAACCTCGTAGAATGAGGTGTCTAACAAAATGTTACTAACAAGAGCTTTAACATGTTCCTCTGAGTCACTACTATCTTCTATTTCAATATCAGATAGAGCAAAGACATACTATTTACTCTGTTTCTTAAGGAAGTTAGGGCATTCAACCTGAATGTGACCATAACCACTACACTCTTTGCACTTAATGTGCTTTTCTTTTTTAGACCCAACTAAACCAGACTTTTAGACTTCCTTCTTGTTGTTTTGATGTCTAATCTAATTGGAGGGGAAAGAGCCATCAAGCTTGTAGGTGTTGTACGTGGTTGGTCTCTTGCCAAACCGTTTGAGAATACGATTAAACTATCTTAAAAGTAAAGATATAGATTCAACAAGAGAATCTTTTAACTCTCTATCATGATCAACAAGCTCTTCCCACAGGGGATTGAAGAGCAATACCCTTATTTTTCTTCTTGATCTTCCCATCCAAGGGCATCTCAAAAGTAAGCAAATAACCAAACAGTTCACCTACTCTCAACTTGGTTATGTCTTGAGCTTCCTAAATTGCAGTAACTTTCATATAAAATCTCTTAGGTAGAGATATAAGCACATTTTGGACAAGTTCTTCTACTGAGATTTTCTCTCCAAAAGCGAAGGACTCTTTTGCAATATCTAACAATCTGAAATCAAAATCAACAATAGACGCATCATGATGCACTCTAAGGTTCTCAAATTTTGATGTCAACAACTATAGTCTTGACATCTTGACTTTAGAAATTTCCTCATGTGGAATGGAAAAAAATGTTCCATGTTTCCTTAGTAGAGACACAAGTGCTACTTATTATGAATATGTTGCGACCTACACCATTAAATATGGCATTCAGGATACGAGAATTACCCAACGAAGCTTCATCTTCTTCTCCAGACCACTATGACTCTAGATTCAATCTTTTTTTCCCATCATTAGGATGAGTCTACCCAGCAATAACTGCTTTCCATGTTTTTCTATCGATCAACTTAAGAAAGGCAGTCATTCTGCTTTCCAATATGAATAGTTATTTCCATCTAGAATTGGGGGACGAGTGGTAGAGTTACCTTCTTTGATCTCATCCATAATCGAAACACCTAAGATAAAGGTGACCCGCTCTAATACCAATTGAAAAGCATTAGGATGACTTGTTACTCAAAATCCGGATGTTAAACAGAAAGCACGAACAAGAATTCTAACAATAAACAAAAACAAGTAAACGAACACAAGAGTTGGTAACCCAATTCAGTGATGATAAAACACCTACGTCTGAGGGTAGTGTACCCGAAAAGATAATCCACTAATATTTATGAGTTAAGCAATTTACAATGTAGTAACTATCTGTAATGCACCAACTACTATAGTGGCTCACGTAGAGCTCAACTCCCAAGTCACCTAAACTTCCCCTAGATGTGACACTCCCTCTCAAATGTACTTAGGCTCCCCCTAAGCTTGATGATATTAGTGATGAGACTCCTCTCACAATGATATCTTCCCTTCGAGTTAGTGAACTTCCTTCACTGATGAATCTTAGGATACCCTAAGATTGAGAATTCCTTCTCTGAGAGCTAAGGCTTAGGCCCATAAGCTGTGATAATCTTCAATGTGTTGCAATCAACAGATGAAGAACTTGCACAACGGAATAATGAACAACGAGCAAGTACACAATGTAGAACAATTCCGTTGAGTTACTTCAAAATGGCTCTCAATATTAATTATTGAATACCAATACATGAGACTCTTCACCAAATAGTTGCACATTTATGAGTATACTTGGTGATTCATGTATTCAATTAATCATATATATATATATATATAATTAAATGAAATTCATGTATTTGAAAATGTATCTAGATATAAAAAGAGTCATCATATATACCTTTAAATTAACATGTAGGACATGGTGCCAACAATGTTTGAGAGTTGCAGTGAGATGATTAGCAAATGGGAAAGAATGATATCAAAAGATGGATTTTGTGAATTGGATGTGATGCCTCATTTGCAAAACTTGGCAGCTGATGTCATTTCTCGAACAGCATTTGGAAGTACTTATGAAGAAGGAAAAATTATATTTAATCTTCTCAAAGAGTTGACTAATTTGGTCATTAAAACTAGTAATACCGTTTACATACCGGGATGGAGGTAAATTTAATTTTTCTAATTGAAAATTACTTGTTATTTATTTTGAAAATGTCTTTTTTTTCTTTTGAAGAAATTTGAAAATGTCTTAAATGCTTAGATGTGGTAAAATACATATTTGGTCATATATTGATAGTTTTCATCAATGGTTTGTTTTTATTATCAAAATTACTTTATCTTTTAGTTAAGATTATGATATTTCAGGCTTGTCTGATAATTTTTTTTTTTTTTTTTACTTTTTTGGTTTTTTAATACATTACAACAATTATCACATTAGATAGCACTAAAAAACGTTATCGTAGACTTTTTATAGTATTTTCGAAATGGTTCGTAGCCAATGTCATTAAAAATCCGTGATTTTCTGTAGCGCTTTTTTAACACTATCAATACTACTATAAAAAAAAATACATTGCTTAAGTTTAATGCTATGAAAACTTTTCATAGTATTAGCGAAAAACGTTATAAAAAAATTTTTATAACATTTTTTATAGTGAAAAAAACGCTACACAAGACTTTCTATAGCATTTTAGGCAAATGATAGCTCATGTTATTAAAAGTCTCCAACATTTCATAGCATTTTTAATGTTAAAAAAAGCACTATAAAAAAAAATTTTATTGCATAATTTTAATTTATGATTGTCTAATAGCGTTTATAACAATAAGTTTTTGCTATGCTTGTTTCTGTAGCATTTATTATGTGCATAATAACTATTTCAATATTATATATGTTTTAATAGCTTTTTTAAATGTTTTATCGTAGATTTTATAACATTTCCTTTCTACTATTTGTTATTAAATAGTAGTTATAACCATAAATTTTTATAACTTTAGTGTCACAAATAATTTCATTTGTATTCTTTAAAATATCATATAAAACTATTTAATTCCAAGCAAATGTAATACACATGTTTGTTTATAACTAAAATAAATTATAAATATCCAACAATAAAATAAATTCAACAAGTAGATTTCAGCAAAAATTGGTTAAAATATTTATACACAATTTATTGAGTAGAGTAGCAAGAGTATAAAATACAGAAAGTTAGGTGAATTGTTATCCCTTCTTGACATATTTAGTCGATTCCCATTTTAATTTGTTGGCTGCTAGTTCATAACTCTAATTTGAGATTCTACTCTGAAGATGAAAATACCTATGAATAATGTTCTAATTTTCATATTACGCTGGAATCTTTGTAATCTTAAATTTCCATTCAAATACAGCTAAAAGTGTACATATTTAAGCACAAAGGGACATATTTTGAAAATTTTAACACAATGCCAAAATCTAAGAAACTAGGCCAAATTTTAAACAAGAGAACCTAAAATCTTACAAATACATAAAACAAAGATATCCATTAAACGAGTTGCTGAGAGCAAGGACGAAGTAAAACTTAAATTAAGAAACTTACACAGTTATATTATGTTGTTTTTTCATACAACTTTTTAGTAGGTTTCTATGCCTTCTAAAAACACATTTATTCTTAACCAAATTTTAAAAACAAAATCAAGTTTTCAAAAACAATTTTTTGTAGTTTTTAAATTTTTGCTTGGTTTTTTAAAACATGTTTAAAAAGCAAGTAAGAAAGCAAGAAAGCTTGAGATAGAAGTATTGATGGTAAAATAAAAAGGAAACGGTTATCAAATAAAGCCTAAACTAGTTGGCTATACCATGTTGGCAACTCGACTAATTTATTCCTAGCTAAATGAGTCAATGACATTTTCCATACTTCAAGCATAGTTATTTATTTATTTAGGGCCCATTTGGTTTTTTTACTTTTTTTAGTTTTTAAAAATTTAACCTTATAAACACCCGCTTTCACCTCTAAATTTTTTATTTTTGTTATCTACTTTTTACTAATACTTTCAAAAACCAAATTATGTTTATTTTAAAAACTAAAAAAAATCGTTTTTAAAAAATTTGTTTTTATTTTTAAAATTTCGCTAATAATTCAACTATTTTACTTGAGATATGAAAGTAAGGGAAATAGACTTAATTTTCAAAACCAAAAACAAAAAATAAGATGGTTACTAAACAGGACCTAAGGATTATATCTATGTTTTATTTATTTATTTATTTATTTATTTCTTTTATTATTATTATATATGTATATTTCTTTTTCTCTTCCTCAAGCGTATACAAATTCACTTATTTGTCGTTTAAATATGAGAACTAATTCATCTCATTATCATCTTTTTCCAGGTTTCTACCAACAAAGTTAAACAATAGAATGAAAAAGATAAGTAAAGAAATGAAAACTTTGCTCTTGAATCTTATCAATAAAAGGCAAAGGGCAATGAAGGAAGGTGAAGCTATACATAGTGATCTATTAGGCATTCTCTTAGAATCAAATTTCAATGAAATTCAAGAACATGGAAATGTGAATATTGGAATGAGCATAGATGACTTGGTTGAAGAATGTAAGGTTTTTTATTTAGCTGGTCAAGAAACCACGGCTATCCTACTAGTTTGGACCATGGTTTTGTTAAGCTCATATACAAAATGGCAAGATCGAGCAAGATCTGAGGTCCTACAAGTCTTTGGCTACAACAAACCAGATTTTGATGGTTTAAATCGACTAAAAGTTGTGAGTGATAGATTCTCTCCTTGTATTTATTTTCTGTTTATTGTTTCCTTGTTATTTCAATTATCTCATACTAACACTTAGATGAGTAAGATATATCAAGAAAACATAATAAGTAAAGTGTAACTCAACAAAGTACGTCAACATTATAGCTTTGTTCAAAAGATCAAAGATTTGAATCCTCCACCTATATGAAGAAATTTTGAGGGGCTTACCTAAATTTTAACTACTCATTTACGTTGTTTTGATTCCTATAAGATGAAAAAAAAAAAAAAAAAAAAGTAGAAAAATATAGGACATGTCCCTTCCGTTGAAAACTTGATGTAAAGGGTCTGCTTGGAGAAACGTTTCCCATTAGATGGTATAATATCAAATTTTATAACTTCACTCATTAATTTAAGCTTCTTGACCAATTAGTGATTTAAAATGGTACTAGAGCTTGTGGTTTAGAAGGTTCTATGTTCAAACTCTTTTACTTTCACTTATTAGTTTAAGCTTTTGACTAAAAGATCATATGTAACACTCGAGTTTAGGTAGAGCACATAAATTAATTGAGATCACATTCAAAATAGAGGAATTTTGAGAATATGAAAGTATGGAAAATCACCTAAAGAATTGAAAGTTACTACCAATACCAACAAGGTGCACCTTTCTTTTCTATAGCTCAATCATAAGAATTTCGAAGTTAAGTATACTTACTTAAACCAATTCTAGTTGGGTGACCTCTTGAGAATTTTCTTAGGAAGCATGTGAATGAGAAGAAAGCATGATGAAAAGACTCGTGTTGGTATGTAAGTTTATCCTAACATGGTGTTGCCTAGTGTTACATTATAGTTTCAAAGCCTTGCCTGATGCCTCGTCATCCTTTTTATTTTTTTTTTATAATGTGGACTTTATATATAACATGTTTTATTTTTGCAATGTCATAGGTTACTATGATTTTGAACGAGGTTCTGAGATTATACCCACCAGCAAGTGTGTTTAGTCGTCGTCTTGTTAAAAAAGAAACAAGACTTGGAAATTTGACTTTACCAAGTGGAGTGTTGTTGAGTTTTCCAATTCTTCTTATCCATCAAGATCCAGAGCTATGGGGTGAAGATGCAAATGAATTCAATCCAGAAAGATTTGCTGAGGGAATTTCAAAAGCAACAAAGAATCAAACTGGATTCTTCCCCTTTGGTTGGGGTCCTCGAATATGCGTTGGACAAAATTTTGCCATGATTGAGGCCAAAATTGCACTGTCAATGATTCTACAACACTTCTCATTTGAACTTTCTTCATCCTATACTCATGCTCCTATATCCATTTTAACCATTCAACCTCAGCATGGAGCTCATATCATCCTACATAAACTTTAGTTAGTCATAAGGGAAAAAAAAAAAAGAGAGAGAGAGAGAAATCAAAGCTCAAACTTGTATACTTCTCTTCTTTGATAATGTCAAGTTATAAGATTTAACGGTTCTTTGAACGTCAAATAAGCCATAATTAAGAATTAGTTTTACATGTTTGAAATGTCAAGTATATTCTTGACATCTGTTACCAATCATCTTTATTCAAATATATTGCTATCTTGATGTTGTGGAAAGGGTAAGTTTAAGATCAGATTTATTGTTACCTTGACGTTGTGGAAAGCATAAATTTAAAATGTAGGATGTCAAGTTAATTAGTTATTGACAGATTTTGTGCATGTTTATGCTTTTTTCTTATTCTCTAGTATCTTGAATTTTCTATGTTGTACCCAGTACAAAACATTTGAGTTGTTTCGATGATATTTCTTTTGATGTATCATTTCGTGTTGGTTGATATTCTTTCTAATGTAACCCCTGAATTCAAAAGACGTACATGATTGAACCGATATCACACCTAAATGAGAAAGATCCTAAAGATATGAAAGCATGATTATGAAAGACTTACCAGAATTGAAAATTATTACCTGTACCCACAATATGCACGTTCCTTTTCATGACCTATTGAAAATTTTTCTAGGAAACATGTGATGAAGACAAAGCACATTGAAAGGACTCATGTGAATTTGTGAAACCAACTTTCCCTCATCAAAGTATTTAAGACAAGTAAAGATAATGTTGCATGGAAAACAAAGGAATGCTGAAGCCATCCAGTGCCAAGTTCAAACTCCAAATTTTGGGCCTAATGCCAATGCAAATAGCTTGCATCAGCAGATACACGGGATTTTCCTAACACAAAATTGTTGCAATCAAAAGGGTCAAATTGCAAAACGAAAAGTTCCATTCAGTTCACGTTCTAGGAAGGCAAAAGGATGAAAGAGGAGATCAAAGTCTCACTTCCGGAGCGCAAACCAATAGCAGGCGACTGTACAAAAACAAAATATGGAGCTACCGTCTTTTTGTAGCAACAGCATTACATTTTTATCCATGTTATGTACCTCTACAACCTTCTTTTTTAATCTTTTTCTTTCTCTTCTCTTTTCTTTGAATACTTGTTTTTACATTTCAAAAATATACAATACAGCCCCACTCAAGGGAAACCAAAAAGGAGTTTCCTTATTCACACTTGAGAAAAATGAGCTATATCAATCTATGGTGTAGAATTTACAGAAATCTCTTGCAGCACCGATGAACTTCGCTGGTCTGAGTGTGGTGGTAGGACGAGCCGCTGCAGCGGCTTCAGAATGTTGGCTAATTGTGAGAATGAGGGGCGCAAGTTCGGATCGCTGGCAATAATGATTGCATGAAAAAGCAGTCAACAGCATAAACAAAAGGAACATAAATATTATAACTTGATGTGTAAAAAAGTGTACTAAAAACACACAACTTACGTTTGCCAGCATTCCCAGATTATCCTTGCAACCGTGGGATCCACTTCCTTGGGTATTTCGAGTCGTCGATTCTGGAAACCTACTGCACCAACAACTTGCATAGGATTCATCCCACTCCAAGGCAGTCTCAATGTAGCAAGTTCCCATAGAATGATTCCAAAGCTATAAACGTCGCACCTGTGCATTTGAAGAAAAATCTATTCATATCCTGTGACAGTTCCTAGTCATCTTAGCCACATTGCAACAAAAAAATAACCACAGAATCATGCTCGAATTCTCATCTGTTTCGCAGCCCAACATATACTAGATGGAGTTTTTTGGCTAAGAAATTTTGAAATTATTCCTCTTCATCGAGTATATTCTAGTCATTTTTCACGGGATTTTAGTTTGAAAGCATGTTTTTCCTCTCCCATTGAATTTTATGCATGGTTCTTAACTTGACAAATTGTTTTTTTTAAAATTTAGTATGATCAAAATCATGTTTTCCGACATGCACAAAAAGATTTTCAATTATATTTTTTCGGAAATCAGAAAAAGATTAGCAAAAGCATTTCGATTACAAATTGCAATATTTTTAAAAATCCCATATCATATTGCCAAATCGCTTGCATATCCAGGTTGTCATGTTTCCACTGTTATCATGTTGACCTACTTTTTGGAAAATACCTCCCATTCTACAATTAACCATCTACCTAGAATGTAATATGATGCCATATCGAAGGATCGGACATAAGATGACATAGATCTCATGCTCAAACGTGAACTGAAAATGAACTTGAGAAATACCATCATAACTCCAACTTACTTCTCATTTGAAGGCTCATTCCGAAGAACTTCTGGTGCCATCCACTCAGGCTAACACATAGAAAGCAAATGAGAGACCAATGATATAACTCAGCTATGTACTGCATTTTAGTAAATCTGAAGAAAACATCAAAGTAAAAATCAACATTCTCAGCTTCTCACCGTTCCTCCAGTTGATTTGGATGATAAAAACGTATTGTGCTTCAGGCGTGACAATCCAAAATCTGATACCTACACAGTGAAGAAACCATACAACAGACAAGACTGTTACAAATTCTAATATTCCTTCTATTTTTAAGCATCTAAAGGTAATATAATCCATACATATCAAAGATTGAACAGCCAATATTCTTGGTTAAGTGACCTAGCTTATTTTTGCTTTTTCTTTGACCTGAAGAAGACAAATTCAAACTTTCTGTGCAAGTTCACACATTCGAGCCCCATGGCAAAGTTCAAGTTTGGTAATCACTGTGCCTTCATCTTCAGAAAGGATTCTTTTTCTTCTTTTTTTTTTCTCTTTTTCGGAGTATGGATGCAGTAAAGAAGATTTTTTTCTTTTTTCCTTTTTTTTTCTTTTTAGAAGAAAAAATAAGAGAGAGACAAAACTGTATTAAGAATGAAAGAACGAGGGAGTAGAGGACCCGTACAAAAATAAGAATACCAAATCAAAGAAAACATAAGCAGAAACAGGCACATCCCTCAGGATTGCGCAGCTTTAGAAAAAGACACTATTAAAGAGAGGCTGAGATTTTGTCAAGTGTATTTCGATGTGATGCTGATTAAGATTAACTAAGCTAAAAGCCTGCATTGTGGACCAGCACATGTAAACCAACAAAGCCAAGAGACCATTTAACACTGGCACCAGATCAGCAATTTCAAAATTAACCTAATTTTTAGTAGGTCAAGTGAAGAGAAAAGGAGGGGGCATAGAAACAACACAGCAATGGACAACTTTCTAAGGAGAAGGCTGCAAGAGACGGAAAGAAAGAAGCTTTCAAGACTTGGAAAAGTTCTGGTTTCATTTTTTCTAGTTTATGGATATCTCTATGATTCAGAGTTCTAGTAGGCACATAATAACGGAGGAAATTGTTTTGAACCTACCATTTCCAAATAAATATCATTTACTTTGGCTGTTTGATTTTTAGTTATTTTGTGGAATATTTATTCAAAAAAAAAAGGGGGCAAATACTTTCGCCACTAATAGGTGATGGGAGGTAGTTTTGGCTGGAGCACTTTATCGCCTCTCTTTAACTTCACTTTTCTGAACATTCTTTTGTTGGTACTCATTTTTCTTGATTACCCAACAGTCCGTGCCCCTTTAGGTACCCTTATTATAGTTTTTCTTTTTTCTTTTTTCTATTTTAATCTCCTTGTTATCTTCTGCACGCTCCTTGTGACCTTGATGACATTTGTTTATTCACTTAAAAGAACTTTTGGGTGACTTCAGAACTTGGTGAATGAGTCACAAAAGCAGTAATTAATAGAACCATGGACGAAAAGCATCAGCAGTAGGAGACTTGTTATACCTTCACATTCCAGTTCTTATCAACCAAAAGATTCGGTGACTTCAGGTCTCGGTGAACAATTGTTGGATTACTTGTATGCAAGCAATTCATGCCCCTGGCCTGCCATTGTATAAAGAATTCAGAAGAGGAAATTTTTATCAAACATTAGTTGAATAAGATATTAAAATTAGTCATATACCACATCAAGGGCCATTTTTATTCTGCGCTTTTCATCAATTTGACAGTGTGGGCGGTGAATGATCCGGTACAAGCTTCCTCTGGAGTTCAATTGCATCGAGAAAACTTCGATCAAAAAACGGACAAAGGCATGTATAAGATGATCTAAACATTTTTCTTCTTCCTTGTTTCTTCGTTATTTTTTCTTCCTCTTACGGGGAGGTTGGGATGGTGGTACCTATTGAGAAACTTGAGCAAAATTGAATGCATACCTTGGAAGAAACTCAGTAACAATGGAAAGGTTAGGAGGACGAGTGACAGCACCCATAAAAAGAACAATATTTGGATGACGCAGCTGCCGCATTATCAGTACCTTACATCAGAAGAGATAATATATGAGTCCATTGTCAAAGATAGTTGATTGAATATATAAATTCAAACAAGATGCAAGTATAAAAATCATTCCCTGTAACTACTTTTTTATATTAACTATTGCTCATTAAGTTGCATTTCTCAAGTTACTAGAAAACAAATTGACCATATGAAGCAACACCGAACTTCATAAAAGATTTCATATTTTGCCCCATTGGTTTTTAGTCCACACCATCCTGCATTATCTAATATAAACTAGAATCAGAACAAAAAGTTCTCTAAATGGTGTTGGAATCACGGTAGAAGAATGGTGGTCTTATTGAAGAATTGAGGGAGGAGAGAATCAAGCTTCGAGGAGGCATCTGGATTGAAGAGTGAAGAAATGAGTTGGAGCCAGAACTCGTGTCATGGGGATTAAGAAGTGGACCTGTAATATATTTTTCATTAAATTACAAATATTCACGTTAGTGTTAGCATCAAAGAGGCTCCTAAACTTTTTTTTAAAAAAATGTTTAATAGGTCTTTAAACTTTCAGTTTTGTGTCTAATAAGTCTTCTCTCTGAACTTTCAAAGGTTGTCTAAGAAATCCCTCAACTTTCTATTTGGGCCTAATAAATCTAAGAGCTTTCAATTTTGTCTAATATGTCCTTAACCCTATCTAACATTTTAAAAAATTCACAAACCTATTAAACGCAAAATTGAAAGTTTAACATCCTATAAAAACTAATTTCAATTTTAAGTTCAATAAATTCATAAAACATGTTGTATATGTCAATGACCTAACGACACAACTGAAAAAAACCCATTTGATATTTTTAAACTTTGAAAATCTATTAGACACAAAATTGAAATTCAAAGACATTAGATCCTTCTTAAAACTTGAAGGTATTAGACACAAACATAAAAGTTCAATGACTGAACTTTTAGTTTAACCTTTTTTTTCTTTTTAGAGTGATAAGTTTTATGAACAAAGACCATCATTGGTCTCATACTATGATCTAAGAAGCATGGACATCACATAAAGGTGACATGTTAATTTTCAAAAATCTAACATATACGCATGGCATTTAAAAAAATTCACGAACCTGTTGATCACGGAATTCAAAATTTAACATCCAGCAAAAACTAATTTCGATTTTAAGTTGAATAAATTTGTAAAACATGTTGTATATGTCAATGACCTAATGACAATTGAAAAAAATCTATTTATATTTTTAAACTGTAGAAATCTATTAGACACAAAATTAAAAGTTTAAAGACATTAGATCCTTCTTTTTCTTTGTAATTATTCATTGATTGGAGCCCCCTTTTGTAATTTGTTGCATGTCTCCTTTTTTGTGGGCTTCCTTTTTGTTTTTTTGCTCTCTTTTCTTTTTTGTGGGTTTCCTTCTCTGTGGGCTCTCCTTTTTCGGTTCCATTTCTTTCAGGAGTCTGGTTTCTCGTTTGCTCACCAAAGGAATATCAGGGATATGATCACATAGTTGCCCCTCCAACCCTTTATAAGAGAAGGGTCGGTTCTTATAGTTGATTGGCATGTGCGCATTGTTACGGGACTTGTGAGGTGGAAGTAATAATAGAGTTTTTAAGGCATGAAGAAGGACCCTTTGATTTCAATTTTTTTTTTTTTTTTTTTTTTTTTTTTTGTAATTGTTCCACATGTGACATTTCTATAAAGTTGGAAATTGGAATTCCAGCAGAGGGGCCCTTTTTAAATCTCCACGTGCATGGTTTGGCAGATTCACTATAACACTAATTAAAAGTGGGATCTTATCAATGTCAAGCTTATCATGCCTTGTTCGAGAAATCATCAAATAGAAAAATTGCAATTTTGATTGTATATGCGAATGATATCATCATTGCAGGGGAATTATCTGGAAGAGATCCTCAACCTTAAAAGGATGTTAGCAACTAAGTTTGAAATCAAAGATCTGGAAAGTTTGTGGGATTTTTTAGGCAAGGAAGTGGCACACATGGTATTGTAAGTTCACGGAGAAAATATATTCTAAACTTATAAAAGGAGACAAAATCTTGGGTATAGACAAATAACCCATGGATCCAAATCTAGATCACCACAAAAATGAAGGGTTATTTCAAATGACAAGCATATATCAAAGACTACTGTGAAAGTTAATTAATCTTCGATGCACCAGGGAGTATTGTTCGTCGGTATATGAACAATCCAAATGAATGTCATCTTGAAGCCGAGCTATTATTCAAAAAGCCATCAAACAAAGTGATAGAACTTTACACTGATGCTAGCTAGGCTGGAAAATTAACTGACCAAAGATCTACAATTGGCTATTGCTCTTATGTTTGAGAGTTAGCCACTTGGAGAAGTAAAGAATAACCAAGTGTAATAAGTGGTGCAGAAGCTGAATATATCAGAAATGTGGTTCCAAGAACTTTTTAGAGCTGAAAATTGAGACTCGTAATTCAATGAAAATGTTATGGGATGGTAAATCAGCCATCAGCATTGAAAAAAGTCTCATGCATCATAATAGACCAAAATGCATAGAGATAGATCATCATTACACATTTGAGAGAGTGGACAATAACATAGTGGAGTTAAATTGTGTTCCATCACGTCATCAAATTGCTAACATCCCCGCCAAAGTATTGTCAGACAATTTTTAAGAAATTCGACTCGAAGCTTGGCTTGTATTCTATATACAATCCAGTTTGAGGAATGTATTTTCTTTAAATCACTAATTGACCCAAAAGCTTAAGCTGATGGATGAAGGTAGGTAGATTTAATTACATCAACTAACACTCCCCCTCACTTGTGGGCTTGATATATGAAGAAGACCCAACAAGTGGAAAACAATATTAATTTGGGAGGAAATAACACAATAGATGTTTTGATGTAAAGGTATTTTAGTAATTCTTGTATTTTTATTCTCTTTATATTTTTGTAAAACATTTTTAGTTTAGGTGTGAACAAGCCCTTCCTCTTTGGGTCTATTTAAAGAGGTTAGAGTTAAGTTTAATTGGGTTAAAGTTAAGTTAGTTAGGTGTGAACACACACTTCACCTTTGGGTTTATTTAAAGATGGCCTTGTTATCTCTTATTCATTCAATAAAGATCTCAGATTTTTTAGCTCCAAGATTTCTCCAAGATTTGATTGCATTAGTTTTGGTATCAGAGCACCCACGTGAACGGTGACCTGATGACGGGAAAGAATCCCAAAAATCCCCCTCCACCCCCTAATGAAGCAGAAGCTTCTTCGTCTCCAAGATCTCTTAATATTTGGTTGCAGCAAGTAGAAGATTTTGTGGGAAATCTCAAAGAAGTACTCAATCTA
Organism: Benincasa hispida; assembly: GCF_009727055.1. Classification (NCBI taxonomy): domain Eukaryota; kingdom Viridiplantae; phylum Streptophyta; class Magnoliopsida; order Cucurbitales; family Cucurbitaceae; genus Benincasa; species Benincasa hispida. The sequence continues at coordinate 53,936,945 of NC_052350.1, read as the reverse complement.
CAGTAAATGACATGAAGCTAGCCATTGAACAACTGACTCGAGAATTCAGTAGGATGAATAAAGGTAAAGAACCCGTGCAAGAAAGCTTGAATGAACAAGAAAACCAGGAAGTCCAAGGATTATCATTCTCGACTGCTGGAAAAAAAGAAGAGGCTTTTATGTGGACAAAAAATTAAGAAAGGCCAAGATTCTCTCCAAGAAAGGATCCCCAAAGTGAAAATTTGTGGCAACAAAGGTTGATTCCTCAAAATCAATTGGTATTAGAGCGACCACCAGCCAAGATTGACTGTTGTCAATAGAAGACCGGAAAACCCTTGGCGACGTTGATCACAAGAGGGAGCTTCGTGCGTTGTGCTCATTGCCAAACAACACACATCTAATTAGGGAGATACCTTGAAATTCCAAGAAAGAAAGAAGAAACTAAAGATTTTTCAAGATTTTGCAAGAATGGACTATTACCGACCAAAGAAGACATCCAAGAAAAAATACAACAATTGGAATGGGCAAGAAAATCAAATTTACTTCAAAAAATAGTGCTGGAATTCTGACTCAAGTGATTCCAAAGAAGAATTTCAACATACTAATTTTGCCCTGCTCGATTTTCTCAAAGAACCTATCATTATCCACATTGGAAATTTGATTCTAGTGATTCCATGATGTATCAAGGGCAGTTTGGGACGGAATAAGAAGGCGACAATATCGAAAAAGGGCCCAAAGATCCAATCAAACCCATTTTTCAAGATATCAGCGTATAGATTGGGAGTTAGATGAATTAAAGAATCATCAAGAATAGATTTTTACAGCCCAAGAAAAACGTTCAAGACTTAAAATTACTCTTTTGGTTATGAAATACGATCAAGAAAGGTTGATTCAACAGAATCAATGGATGAGTCCTATACCCATCATGAGATTAAAACATATTCAAGAATCCAACAAAATGATTACTTAGATCCTGTAGCATTGGAGGAAATAAAGAAAATAACAAAAGAAATCCAACGTTCATTGGAGAAAATGACTCAACATATTGATCAACTATCAATTCATTTGCAAGAGTTCAAGAACGGATTGATTTCGTATACCGAAGAAATAACAAAAGAATCACGGTTGGAAAATTTTCAAATAGAAAATTTTGAAGATTAAATTGAAGAAAAACAAGAATTTGAAGATGTTGATATGGAAACAGTTTCGAATGAAGAAGAAAAATCCAACGAAGAAGATGAAAAAGAAGTATCAAACACCAAGCAAAAATCTAACAAGAAAGGGACACGCTGATTGCGATGGAAATGGATCACCACACTGTCAAAAAACTTGAAGCGAATGATAAAGAAGACGTTAATCTTGAATGATTTTCCTTAGAAGGTGGTCTTTTAGTGATTGGTCCTTTGAATACGGTTTTGAATGAGCTTGAAGGAAACATCTTTTTTGGGTTTATACCCAATGGAGAAGTTCATCTTTTGGTAATAATATTAGATTTTTTGTCTCGAATTTATACCTTTGATCATAATATTTTTGTTCAAAATGTAGGAGGTTGGTTTAGTCATACTCCGTTGAGCAAGTTTATTTTATTCCTTGTTTGCTTCATAATTTTTTTCTTTTTAAAACTCAAAGGCGAGTTTCTTTTTGGAGGTAGAATGATGTAAGAAGAATATGGGTCAATTGGGTAATTAGGTAATATTCTAAGTTAATTCCCTTTTTACCCCCACTTGTAGTAAAACTCTATAAATAGGAACCTTCCCCTCTTGTATGAAATATATTATTCATTCTAATAAAAGATCAACAATCTTGATTCTTGGAGAGAATTCTCCTTGTATCTCCTTTAAGCTACATCATGATTGAACCCAGGACCTCTTGAACCAACTTAATCTGATACCATCTTAAATCACCAATTGACCCAAAAGTTTAAGTTCATGGGTGAAGGTAAATTTAACTATATCAACTAACAGATTTATTTGATTTGTTAAAAGTATTTTATTTTTATTTACGTTCATAGATTAGATACTATAATAATGTATCCTATCATGCGTTTATTAGTTATTTTCTTTGGGTTTTTTTTTAGCAAATTTTCCTTTTCTTTATTTCCAATTGTATTACATAGGGTTTTTCTAGAAGAAAAAATCGACTATGACTAATCCAAGCATAAAGTCAACCGACTGATATTGGTTTAGTTAGTTTCAATCGGTCAGATCGGTTTTCAATCCAGTTTGAACGCCCCTAGTATTACATATTGTATTTTGGAGATTTAGAGAGAGACATTTGAAATGTCTCCCAAAAACTACAGTTAAACATTTTTATGTATTGCACCCTCAAAATGTTCTCAAGTGTTGAACACGTGCTTATTGTGATTAACTAGTATTTGACATTGTGCCTGACAAGTGTTGAACTTGTATTCATTTGGACCTCTCTTATTATTATTTCTGATTTATAAACTCCATTAATATTTAGTTTTTTCTGTATATTTAATATGTACCAATTGTTATAGGAGTATCATATGTTAATAAAAAAAAGAGTAAAAGTATACAAATCATTATTGAGGCAAATACTCGAGATGTGAATACGATTGAAAAAGTTTCATTATTTTGATAGGTTTTACTTTTATATAAGAGAAACTATTAAACATATACTCTTTTTCCATCAAGTTATGCACTGAGAAGTCTATAGTTGTCATGGAAGTAACGGCTCCACTTACTTCTCTTTTGAACTCAGCTAAAGCAGCGCCAGAAAAATCCTGGTCTAAGAATTTCTTCACAGCGACCTCCTGCAAATCCGTCAATAACATCCAAATGTTAGGTACTGTTGCTCATATAGTTAACAGCTTAAAATTAAATTTTCTAAATAATTGGAACACGGTAACAACTGATCAAAGCTAGAGTTCTTGCATTCAAACTTTAACATTGTCATTTCTTCCTTAATTGATATTCAGATTTAGCACAAATTAATATTTAAGCCCATAAGTGGGTGTTAAGACAGCCTAGGCAATTATTTCAAGCTTTTAGATTTAATGGTAATTAAATGATTGGATATGATCGGGGTTTAGTGATAGTTTAATAATTTCAACATAATAATTCAGGCATTTTATCATAACCCTGACTAGAGAGTTACCAGAATCAACATGAATCAGACAAGTTATTGAAGCTAAAGAAATCAAAAAATGAATGTGCCAAGTTTAATATTGGAAGACTGGCTACAGAATGAAATAACATAGAAATAGAGATAATATAGCTCACTGTTCCATTCCAATCAGCATGGTAGACTTCTCCATATGAACCTATATATAGAAAACGTGAAATTAAAAGAAGGAAAAATGAAGACCCCCCAGGGAACCAAAGGTAAACTATTTCAAAGATTTAATCATTACAGGAGAGAGCAATTTGGAAATAAGTTTAACCATGGAGTGATCAGTGAAGCAATAAATATTTTATTTCCAACCTCTGCCCATATAATGTGTGTGAGATCGATAGAAAGATTCTTATCAGCCATAGCGTACCTAGTCCAATCCTTTCACCAATAATGAGGTCCTCCCATTGGATTTCACATTGACCTACATCCACATCATCATAAACTTGCTCAAACCTATTCGTACTTGGATTGACCAACAGGCTGGGACTTCCCGGATCCTTCAATATCAAATTGGTCCCCACAGATCTGTCGTATGTGAACTTTCTACGGTTATCAAATCTGATTAAATTTTCGCGCCCATCAACAGCATCTACCTTTTCATCCTCCATTTCTGCATTTCCCGAATGTTCTCCATTGGAATTTCTGTTTTGTTCGTCAATCAAAGGCAAAATATTAGGCTCAATCATTGCAGATGCTGGCCGTGAGTTCATTTTAGATGAAGAACTTCCAACTTCAGCACTTCTGGTCAATGTACTCAAGTCGGTAGGTGTTCCTGAACCACCAGGATTGACATTTTCAGAGACAGTAGAGTTGGAAGAAGACAATGCCAGATTATGATCATTAGGTCCACGGCTAATTCTTGGAAAACGGCCCTCCATATAATCATACTCATTTTTATTGGGAACTGCATTGAAAGCAACCCGATTTTTCCATAACGGTACAGCAGGATGCCCAATAGTAGGTTTCTGGAGCTCCTCAATTTTATTATCTGAGAGTTTGTTAGGAATGAAACTTTTTCCAGTTCCTTTTATTTGGAAGGGATTAAGGTCTGCGAAAAGATTTTTGGAATCCTCGGAGCTTTGACCAAATGGAACTACATTGACATTCAATCTAACATTGCCATCGCCAAGATGGGCCCCTTTGTATCGGGAAGTCCCAGTTCCTAACAAGGAAAGATTTTCCTATTAATCTGAAGTTATTCTAGCAGGTACAGAAATAATGTAAATGTCATCTACACACCTGAGCTTGACGGCACAGACTCTGCCCTTCCATAGCTCAGTTTCCCATCCACCAGTGAGATGGCCTCTGCTTCAAAGTTTTTACTGCTGCCTTCCTCAAGTGCTGATGATGGTTTTGCAGAAGAAATTCCATCTTTGGAGTGGTGAAGAGAAGGAATTTTGCTTACTTTAGGGTTGTAAGGCTTAAAGTTAGTAGTGTCCTTTGCATTAAATATGTCTGCCGGTAGAAGTGTTCCAGGAGCTGCCATTAGATCAACCAAAAACTCCCTGAAAGTAGACATTAAATATTTGTATAAATTGATTTTAGAAGTCGGCATAACACTAAATGAGCCTTTTAGGACTGGTTTTACATCATTCTCATTTTTAGTTTCTATTCATAAGAAACAAAGTGTTGTTTATTGAACCACTGAAATTCCAAGGGGAAATAAACCCCAACAACTGCCACAGAGTTAAAACAGCTCCCCAATTGATAATAGTAGAATTTCTTAACAAAGTTTCCTTTCAAGTAAAGTTTGGTTTCTTGTACAAAATTGAAATTCTTAACAATGATTCAATATTTTATAGAAACAATGGCTTTCATTGGGAAAAAAAACGAAAGAATACAAGGCATACCAAAAATGAAGCCCACCTAAAACCCTCTAAAGGAAGGATTTCCAACTAAGTAAGATACTACCTATAAGATAATTACAAAAGTCTTCGAAACCAAAGTCCAAAAAGAAACATAAAAAAGAAACATAGAATCTCACAAAGGACCAAACATCATCAATAATTCAATTTTAAGCAAGGCAAATTAAATGTATGTATAATATAGGGGAAGACCAACTACAACAATAAATGTTTGGGATGGGAGAGTCGTAAGGATGGCCCAAAATTTGGACCCAAAATGAAGTATGTCCTACCTTGTAAAACTCAAGTTTTTTTTTACCAGGGCCTTACGTCATATCAAATAGAATTACCAAAACGGATTATTTTGCATGCAGATTAGGATCTCACTCTCACCCTCTTAGCTCCTTTGAGTTTAGGTTTTTTTAGCCCATCTCTCTCTCTATTTTCTCTCCCTTTCACTCCTCTCTCTTTTCCCATTCCTTTGGGTTCAGAATTTTATGCTTCTCACTCTCTCTATTTTCTCTCACTCTCTCACCCTGGCTACTCTCGATTCTCTCATTCCTTTGAGTTGAATTTTTTGCTCCTCACTCTCTATTTTCTCTTGCTGCTCTTTGCTCCACAGTAGTAAGAGCCCAACATGCGTGCATGATAAGGTTGTTTTGGTAATATCCACGGATGATGACACAAGTAAAACATTTTTTTTTATTAAAAAAGATGTAAAATGTTGGCCATATTCATCTTGGGTCCACTGTACAATTATCTTCATAATTATTACAGCTAAAGGACACCATTAAGAATTAAAGACTAACATTTACTGAAAAATATATCCACAAACATAAGAACCCAATTATCCTCATAATCATTCTGTTATGCTTTATTTTATTACTTGAGTCTTAGGTTTTTGTCCTAGTCCCTTGTGGTTAGTTGTTTACGCTATGTTTTTGTAGTATCCTTTTGTATCTCAAAGCACTAGTCTCTTTTCATTTCCTTAATGAAAAGTTTCGTATCATTAATTCCTAGGAAGAAAAAAAAAAAAAAGCATAAGAACCCAACCAACAAATGAGGCTTTACAAAATTTACAAGGAGAGTCCAACTTCTTCTTCTTTCTTTTTTTTTTTTTTTCCTTTTTTTTAAAAGTAAACAAGACTTTTCATTGATGAAATGAAGAGACTAATGATCAAGTTACATAAATCCCGAAGGAAGATAAGCAAATGAAAAACAAGAAGAGCAACAAATATAAAGATAAAGAACTAAAACACGATAGAGGAAATATTAAGCATCCCAAATAAGACATAAAACATGAATAGAGAAGCCAGGGAAATGATGGAATGGATTTGAGACGAGCCGACTCCAGATGATCAAAACAAGTGAGAAGCTAAACTTGAAAATGTCGTTGAGACTAACATTCCAAATTACCAAAAACAAGGCCTACATCGCATGAACTTGTAAGAACTATAATCTTCCAGCAACTTTGCAAAAAAACGAATTAACGGGAGGATCTTTTCGGAAACATGGGAGATGCTTCAGACGTGGTATGTTTACCTTCACTTCAATAAAAACTGAATAAAGTAAAACAAAACATAACAAACCGTGAAGGAGTCCAGTGGAACTGATTATCTAAGAGAGCTTCAAACGGCCAACTACCTTACCCAAACAAAATAGTATCTATTACATATGACTCTTTTACCCAGTTATTTAAATTCAAATTCACCATTACTGATGAAATAAATGGAACAGAACAAGGATATACCTTTCATCCTCCAACTTTATAATGTTGACAGCATCTTCTTCAACGCCAGTATAGTGACTACCTTTAACAAGCCTACAAGGCATCTTGATACTGTCAGCTAACACCTATATCCAGAGAAGAAGGCGATATGTTCTTATAAAGTCAGTAAAGCTTTGGTTCAATAATGATAAAGCTTTAAATAATATATATATATAACAATATATCACCAAAAACAGTATGGTCGGAACTTGTCACACCCAGAAATTTTTATTTTCCTGAAACCTTATTGGGGTTCTAGGATCTTTATTTCAAGTGTGTAAAAACCATGAAGCTATGAAACCATTGGGTTATTTCAAGGGTGTAATAATAACTAAACAAGAAAACGGAACTTTATCAAGTTTTCCATATTAACAGTATAACCACGTGCTCTATTACCATGAACAAGCCATTTCACATAGGAAAGCTCTACCATAAGCCATCATGAGTCATGACCACTCATGATGCTACAAGGTAATCTTCAATAAAAATCAGGCTGCGTGATACTACAGATATTTTAGAGACATTTGCAACTACCAACCTTGAAAAGTAATGCCCGATGTCTTGAGAGGCCAATATTAATTGAACCAATAGGCAATACACTGGTCTGAAGAGAAGTCCTTAACTCTGTGCTTCTTTCCATCCACCTTGCTAGCATAAAATGGGCGTCCTTTACAGGTCCCCCCATATGCCCCATAACAAGCTCAGCAAGCCTCTGAACCAAAACCCTGACCTCAGTCCCAGGGCAATCTGCAATACATTGAGCAATTTGCACTAGCTCTTCTAGTGCAGGATCAACAGTCATATTGACCATCACAACTTCAAATCCAGAACTACCAAAGCTTGCTTCAATATCAGATAGAGATGGAATTTTTCCTTGGACTGCTGAATCCGTAGAAAGGACATCATAAAACCCATTGACCACTTTTTCTTCATAGTCAAGCAGATTGTATTCCTTAAAATGCAATAAAAAATAATATTAGTTAAAGACTGAATGGTCCTACAGTTTAGAGTAGCAAGAAAAAAGAATATCAATGCAATGTGAAAAGGCAAATGTCTAAGTGGCAATTCCAACTCCTCCAATGTTTTTCTTATTGAAACAACTGTTTTCATTGAGAAAAAAATAAAAGAATGTTTGCGTTGAGAAAAAATATAAAGAATACAATGGCATACCCAAAAAAAAAAAAAAAGTCATAAAAAAAAAACCCTACAAAAAGGGGCTCCGACTAAGTAAAATGTTTTATGATGAATAATTACAAAAAGCCATCGAAATCGAAGCTAAAAAAAAACATGAAACCCCACCAAGGCCCAAAGATCACAAGGGTCCCTCTTCACATCCCTAAAGACTCCATTATTTCTCTCCCCCTAAATATCTATAACAAAGCACGCACCCTAGCAAACCATAAGAAGCAGCATTTCTCGTTAACAGACAGATTGAGGTGGAACTCCCTGACTGTTTCTTTGATACCGCTCTAATGAGCATGCACAAACACAAACTTTTGAAAGAAACGACTCCACGTGATTTTCACAAATTCACAGCTCCAAAGTAAGTGATCCAAGTCTTCCTCCACCTTCTAACAAAGAATACAACAAAAAACGACCCACCGAAGAAGGGCAACATCCTCAAGAGTCGATCCATAGTGTTCACACAATCTAGTAAAACTTGCCAAGTAAAGAAATTGAAATCTTAATCCTCCACAAGATATCAAAAACATACACGCTAGTGGGAGAAGGATAAAGATGATGAAAGAAAGATTTACAAGAGGAAACCTCTAAGGGATCAAGACTGCATCCCTTCTCCCAATCCTAAATGAAACTTCCCCAATCAAAGAAACAGAGAGGTCATCTTTGTCCTATCCCTATTGGTCAAGAAACGATGAAACCCAAAAAAGAGAACAAAAGCAGCCCCTCCACCCCCCCGCGCACACACAAGAAAACTAAGAAATCAAAGATCAAACGATCTTTAAGAATGGACAAAAGATATAAACGAGGAAACATAGAGCATGGGGGGTCTGTCCCCCGTCCAATCGTCTTTGTAAAAATACGTTTCTTTACCATCTCCGACCACACAACAGACGAGATGGGAGAAAAAGGGAAACTCAAGAGCGATATCCTTCCACGGATTCCAGTACATGTCTTCAATCCAACTTGCAACTCGAAGAGATGTGGACCATACTTACCACCGATGAACCATACTTTACAATACATTGATGCAGCAACTACCTTCTGAATTGACTAGAAAATGTAGCAAACATAAGAAGCAACTAGTTTTCTTAAACATAAGTAATTTAAAACAATTAATTTTTTCCTTCTTGTTTCAAATATGCTTCTTTTAAACTTCTCTTAAATATCTATTTATATAAGGAGTCGTGATTTTTCCAATGAACCAAACAACTCTACAATTATGCAGGTGCCTGATGCTTTTATGTTCATGATAATTTTTTAATTTCAGTCCTTGAAGTAGTTAGTCTAAACCAATGGAAATGCTAGACGTTGTAAATCTATTCTTGACATATGAACCATCCCAGACACGATGCAAATGTAGGGGGAGCAAAAAAATATATCCTGAATTCTAGTCTACTCAATATGCTTGTAATGTAAAATTAATAATTAATGCAGTGCCCAAGTACGACTATAAATGGCCAAGTTTCGCGCACTTAACCACATAGCTGTAGGTTGCGTGGTACAATGGGATCAGAGATGGAACTACTGTCTTTTAGCTGCATAAACCTTGAACCTTTATCTCATTAATTCTGTTTTTTATGCTAATATTCAAAACTTGGTCAAATGAACTCCCAAAAAAGCAAGAAATCTCACCCAATATTGTCTCGAGAGCACCTCCGCAGCATCTCCCTGGTCCCTGGCAGTGGAATCAATCCGATGATTTCCCAAGCTCAAAAGTGTCGCAGCTCTAATTTGATCCTTCTCTGGATCATCCCGGAAGTCCGAATTCGATGCACTAATAGCTAGGGCAAGCTGAACCTGAAACTCCTCCTCTGAAGAAAAGTAATCAGCGCGATTGGGAGGCACCGAAACCGGAGTAACGCTTCCACCCCCTGGAGGAGTTGTTGCCAGCGACGGCGACGATGAAGGACTGGACGGAGAGTTGCCGGAAGTCTGACCCGGAGCAGTTGCAGGACGATTATCAGAAACACATGGTGAAGACGACGCTGCTACAGGCGACGGATTCTCGCTGGACCGATTCGGCTCGTGATTGCTTCCTATATGAAACTTCTTGAAAATGTGTTTCATCCCTCTTCTGCAATCTATCTTTCCCACACTTTCCTTCACTTCCCCTCACTTTCTCAGCCACTTTCAATCACTCACCAGCTCTGCCAACTTCAAATTCCTCTCTCTAAAACCACCGATTCTCCTTCTCTGCTCCTCAAAACTCGGTTCTAAACTCTCTCTCTCTCTCTCTCTCTCTCTCTCTGCTGTTGCTTTTCTTGGTTACGACGGTCAGAGGAAATGGTTGGAACTTGGGAGGGAAAATGAATTAACGCGTGAAGAAAAAATACGCACCCACATTTATGTCTTTTTGCACACACTCGTCTTCATATCCGTCAATGTGGGTGTGGTGAGTCTTCTTTATACGTGTTGGTGTGTATAAAGAAAGTGGCCAAAATTCAGTAAATAGTAAGAAATTTTACATTCAACTAATCAACGGACCTGCGCTGACTGTTACCTCACTGACCGTTACAGCCCAATCACAACCCGCCAACTCAGCAGTTGATTCAATCTGCCGGGTGAAGGAAAAGGACTATCCATTTTCTTTTTAAAAATAAATAAAATAAAATAACGCTTTTGGTACTAAGTTTGAAGTTTGTTTTAAATTTATCCCTAGATCTTAAGACTAAATTGTGAGATTTCATTAATGTTAAAATTTAAATTGATTATTAAGCTTTAAAATGAAGTTCCAAGATTGGTTTGACTAAAAATTATAAACCTTGAAATTATATTCAAGGCGATAGAGGGCATGTTGAGTTAAAGAGTTTATAATTTACTAGTGAGATAAGCAACACTACTCATATAAAATGTCTTTCTGTCGGTCTAGGATTGGTCAATTATATCTTTTTGGCTTTGCCAACAAAAATATATGAGTCTATGTTGATTGAGTATGACTCTTTATGTGATGTAATACATAAGCACGACGATCGTGAACAATTATATATATGTTTAGCATGATCAACGTGTGTATGTTATACGAAATTATGTATTTGATACATATCTGATGGAATGTACAAGCATATAGCGGAAGTAATTAGAATCAATAAACACTCTAATCACATTTAATTTGAGTTTTAATAACATGCAAAAACCGTTTTTCATAAAAGAGGGCTTCAAAAACTTATACCTTTGAAGATTTTTACCAAATCCAAGCCGCTCTCCATGAATTTGAGCTCCAAATGAACAGTAGACCACCAAGAGTGTCTTCTCTACTGTTCTCAAACTTGGATTTGAGATGTGAAACTCTAGATTGAGCTTAGTTATGAGAGGGAGGAGAGGATTTGAGAGAGTAGTTGAAATTTTGCATAAATTTCCCAAATTTCTGATATATCTATCTTCAATTTCGAAAATTGAAGGTTTTATTCAACAATCACGTGCAACCACTAACTCAGTCAGCATCTTAACACTTCAAAATGCAGTATGGAAGTGGGCTAGGTGTTGGTATTGTGTTGAATCCACCAAGCAACTCAAAAAACTTAGAAATTTCCACTATCTCAAACCAACTTTCAAATTTAATTGATTTTTCTAAAAAAAAAAATCGATTAATTTTAATTTAACTAAATTAAACAAATTTAAATTAAATTAAATTAGACAAAATTGAATTTCCCAAATTGAATTTCTTAATTTGAATTTGATTTATTTTAATTAATTAATAACTTAATATCAAATATTAAATTAAACACTCAATTCATACATGAATTCTATTCATGTAATTAACATTTAAATTAATATTTAAATAGTTTAAACTCTCCAATTACGTTTAATTTTGATAAATTAAACGTCAATGATATCGAATATAATTATCCAAACCCTAATTTGAAATTGAACAATTCAAATTCAAATCCTAATTTAAAATTTGTACACTTCAAATTCAAATCCTAATTTAAAGTTTGCACATTTCAAACTGAATTTTCAAATTGAATTTGAACGCTTCAAATTCACTAAATATACTAATCTAAGATTTACGAGCTAATAGATGGATTTTATAAACCTACGGATCATGAGCTCCAACCATTTGAGATTAATTGGTTAAATTCTTTAAACCGAATTAATCAATATTCGTTAACTATCGAGGCACACCATTATAGTTCAGTAGTTGCACTCTCTTCGCTATAGATATATTTTTGTCCACTTGATTTAACCATAATTAGTAAGTCGACCTTTCACAGATTGTTTGTATTAACGGTCGGGTCCATTGTTGTTTTACCACTAAAATTACATATTGCTCCTTAAGTCCCACCGATTCTCTAATGAACAATTGGTTTGTGATCCAATCACTAAACCGAATCTCTATCAGACCAATGAGAGGTTGGGGCCCATTGTTCAAGACCTGGATTCAGTACTTAAGAGAACAACCTCTCTACTACCCCTAAATTGGGTAGGTGTGAATTTTGTCTTGCATCCTATGTCCCTAGCTATCTACCCGGTCTTACCCCTTAAATAAGAGGCTTATTGAGTCGGCGCTGTTGACTTGACCCTCGCCTATGCAAATCTGAAGATAATCTCAAATAAACAGGAGTTCATAGCTAACTTAAGATCAAGGTCGAGTTACCTAGGTCATTGATTTGAAACAGTTAGTTTTAAACAGTAAACAACGTTATAAAGTAAGAGTGACTTATTTCTTTGTCCGATCTTATACAAACTCGTGGCAAATGATGCCCCCGCTATTCATGTCACTTCATGAACGAATCAGCATCACTTTATTTGTAACATGATAACTTATAAAAATGCAAGTTATCGTATCTTTTTCATTTAAAATAATAAGGCAAAAGCATAAAATTTAGATAATTTTTGCCAATAAATCTATACAAAAAGCGAACTATGCGATCACATACTTCTAACGCATAACATATTTAAATTCCAAACTAATTTCATTACTTATGTGCAGAATATCCTTCAGCAGCCTGATGATCGTGCGATCACATACCCACTGCTGTGTTCAAAGCAAGAAGTTGCCTGAGAAGAAAAGGAAAGACGATTGCATAAGTTGCAGACGTTGAGGCATAACATGACGTGGGCGGTGGATGTTATATCACAAGTTGCATTGATGGCCGACAGAAAAACTTTGTTGAAGATTAAATGCATCGCTGACACGTTGCAGATGGCGCAACAGGATATCGAATTTAATGTGCCACATCAATGCAATCATTAGTTTGAGAAAAGAAGTACTCGTGGACGCCTATAAATACCCGTGCAAATGTCATGCATAAGGGACGTTAATATACATTGTGACATATATCATGGGATATATTGTGGGAGACGAGAAGAATACCCTGAGAAGGGATTCTGCTAGAAACCCCTATCAATTTTCCATAGAAACTCATTAGTGAGAGCTTAGGATTATAGGGAAAGAAGAAGATAATATTGTTCAATCATCAAAGTGAAGCAGCTGTAAAACGAGTCGGAGGAAGCAAGACATTGTGAATCACGACTTGACTCTCTGACCCTTTCTCTTTATTTTGTGTATTTATTTTGTATTTCTTGTATTGACAAATTTAGATTTGCAGTATGAATACATGTATGTTATATATCTTATCTATATTTTTCACCAATATCATGTGTAGCTAAATCGCTTCATGGGTTGAGAAGATTGTAGCTAACACGACTAAATAACTGGAAGAATCATGCGATCAACTTGTTTTATACATTATTATATTTGTTGCTTTAATCAATTGAGAGATTGTTCTAAGTAAAGCTAATCTAAGTTTGAAATAATTTAGATTTAGACCTCATAAAACAAGAGAGGATGTTCATTAGAAATGAGTACATTCTTTGCATATTACACTTATCGCATGCATCTTAGAGATAAGATAATGTGGCAGAGAACATTGAGAAGTGTTGGTCGTAACATTGAGTGTATAGCTTGATCGCATATTTCATATAGTTGTTTAGAAAAAGTTAGTGAAAATCCTTCTCAACCGTCCTATCGCATAACTGTCATCCAACTCACATTACTTCATTTCAAACATATTTCTCATTGTATATTTAGGTTTAAGTTTGCTTCCTCAATCACCTATTTGAACATTTTAACTCGTGCTAAAATCATATCGCGTGCTTACAAGTAATCCCTGCGTTCGACCCTAGACTCACCAGGAACTTTGATTAAATTTACACTTGGGTTTGACTAAAGAAAACTGAGCATTAAATCTCATAAGCATTATATTTCATCGCATGAACAGAGCATATCATAGCACTTTACAACAAATTGTAATAACTACAAAGTGGGTCGCATCCAATAGTGTTACCAGAATAAAGCAACCAACCTTATTCATATACCATAGACCGTTTTGACTATTTACTTGAACCTGATTCATCTTTATGTCACCACATAAAGCTCAAGTATTCATGTATAGCCATGGATCTTTAGTTTATTGGTTTTAGTCTTTATGAGTATAATTTACATATTCAACAACAGTTTTATTAAATAAATGTCAATAACGTCTTTATTGATAATAGAAAATGTTTAACATTACAAACTACGAGTTTTAGGACATACAACCCAACAAACTCCCATGTGGACTAAAACTCCATATGATTTTACATATATAGAAATATACATATACAATGTTGAGTGATGAAAGAATAAATACAATAAAATAGGGTATATTTCTCCCACTTGCCATAGGTGTATATATCCCGCAGTCCTAGTCCCACTGGATGACCCTCAAACACTTTAACCGGGAGGGCCTTTGTAAATGGATCAGCCAAGTTGTCTTCAGAGGTATTCTGCGTGACAGTCACGTCTCATCATTGTACGACCTCCTTAATGAGATGGTACTTACGCTCGATATGTTTTCCGCGCTTATAGCTTATAGGTTTCTTTGAGTTGGCAACTGCTCCACTATTCACAATACAGGGTGATCGACATATGAATATTTGGAACTACTTCCGAATCAGTAAGGAACTTTTTGAGCCACACAGCTTCTTTGGCTGCTTCACATGCAACTACATACTCAGCTTCCATGGTGGAGGTAGCAATACAACTTTGTTTGATACTCCTCCACACTATTACTCCTCCATTCAGAGTAAATACTGACCCCAAAGAAGCTACAATCTTCAAAATGTAGATATATTTAGGTGTCTTGTACAAACTCTTTGTATAGAATACTAGGGGTGGTCATTCAAATCGCAAAAACTGAACCGTTTCTAAAAACCGAACCGAAAACTCAGTGAAACCGAAAAATTCGGTTCGGTTCGGTTTCACTTTTGAAAATCAAATTTGAAACCAAACCAAACCATTTTTAACTAATATATATATATATATATTTAAAAAAAGAGTAAAACTGAATTTAAAACCGAACCGCTTTTAATTTAAAGAACAAAATCGAATTTAAAATCGAACCGAACCGAATCGTTTTTAATTTAAAAAAGAATATAAGGATTTTTTAAAAATGCCAAAACCGAACCGAACCGTTTCCACCCCTATAGGATACCCCACTCACCTATCTCAAACGATCAGGATCATATCATTTATAGCACTTTATAACAATTGTAACAATTACAAAGTGGATCATATCCGTAGTGTCACAAAGATAAGGTACCTTGCTTCATCCATCTACTACAGACTATTCATGTCATTGCTTAAACTTGATCCACTTATATGTCATCATATACATGTTTAATCTACATTAAATAACCTAGGATCTTAGTTTGTTGGAATTGGGTTAATGCAAACTAAACGTCAAACAAAATAACACTTTATTTTATTAAATAAATAATTAATGTACAAATAATTTATAAACTAGGAAACCCACAAGATTCGAGGGATCAATCCTAACAATCTTCCACTTGTGCTAAAGTTAGTGGGTTGTACAAATACCAAGTAAAAACAAAGTACAATACAGAAAACAATAAACTAGAGCATATACTACGCACTCAATAACATCTTCCACTTGTCTTGGACTAAATGATGCATGTCTCCTAGACCCATACTCTCCAGATGACCCTCAAACACTTTGGTCACGAGTGTCTTTTTAAATAGATCAACAACATTATACTTTGAAGCGATCTTTGTGACGATCACGTCGGCTCGATTCACAATCTCCCGAATGAGATGATATTTGCATTCAATGTGTTTCCCTCTCTTGTGGCTTCTAGGCTCCCTATAATTAGCCACAACACCATTGTTGTCACAATAAAGGGTGATGGATTTCAACATATCAGGAACAACTTCCAGATCTATAAAAAAATCCATGAGCCATGTAGCCTCCTTGCAGCTTCACAAGTTGCTACATACTCTGCCTCTATGGTAAGTCAACAATGCGGTCTTGCTTTGTGCTTCTTCAGACCACAACTCCTCCCTTAAGAATGAACATTGATCCTAATGTGGATTTCCTAAAATTCCTATAAGTCTGAAAACCATAATCAATGTATCTTGTAAGGATCAAATCTCTCTATACTCACACTATTATAAAATTGGGCTTTGATGTTGATTTAAAACTGACATCATAGGGGTACAATGTTTGTTGAAAACCAACATTGAAGATCGTGTTATAAAGTCTTTAATGTCGGTTTTAAACTCACATTATAGCTGACCGAAATTTCAATGCCAATTATCGTTGATGTCAGTTGAAAATCAACACTGTACACCACATTGTCAGTTCAAAAGCGACATTATACACCATTTTCTATGTGATAGATAAAACTCACATGCAGCGGAAGAAATTAGAATTAATAAGTACTACAATTACACTTAATTTGAGTTTATAAAGCATGCTAAAATAGTTTTGCAGAAAATAGGGTTTGATACTAGAATACCTTTGATGAACAGCTGAAATTCTTATTATTCTCTACGAATTTAATCTCCAAAATACCAATGGACCACCACAAGGATCTTCTATATTATTCTTTAACTTGGAATGGGAGGTGAAATCTCATAATTGAGGTCAATTGTTTGAAAGAAGATCGGGGTTTGGAGAGAATTTTTGGAAAATCAATTTTAGCTTGCATGAACTCAACCAAACTCAAATCCCAGTCTTTTTATGAAGAATTATCATGCAAGCACTTTAAACTTCAACTCATTGACACCTAAATGAGCTTATTAAACTTCAGCTCATTGACACCTAAATGTTGGATTAATCCATTAACTTCCCATTTTCATTTTCATTTTTAATAAAACAAACAAAAAATTCAAAATTTAATTTAATTTTCATAAAATCAAATTAAATTAAATTCAAAACTAAAATTTGAACTTCATAAATTTGTAAAATGTTTTATTTAATTAACTAAATAAAAACAATTTAATATCAAATATTAAATTAATTAAACACCTACTTTAAACATAAATTCATGTTAATTCAATATTTAAATATTTCAATCTCTCCAATTTCGTTCAAATTCGATAAATTAAACATTTAATTATATTGAATACAATTGATCAAACTCTAAATCGAATTTGAACACTTTAAATTCAAAACCTTAATTCTGAATCCAAACACTTAAAATATGCTCAATTCATTAATTCAATATATATTATACGAGCTAGTGGATGGATTTTATAGACCTACAAATAATGAGCTCCAACAATTTGAGATTAATTGGCTAAATTTTTTGATCAAATTAATCAATATTCGTTAACTATCGAGACACCACTATAACTCGATAGTTGCACTCTCCTTACTGTAGACATATTTCTGTCCATTTTAACCATAATTAGTAAGTCGATCATTCGCAAGTTGTTGGTATTTACAGTTAGGTTAAAAATACTGTTTTATCTCTGTAAATACATCTTGCTCCCCAAGCTCCCACCGATCCTTCATTGAACAATTGGTTTATAGTCTAACTTATAAACCATGACCCTCTCAATCATGAGATGGCGGGGCCCCATTATTCAAGATCGAAAATCAGTGCTTAAGAGAACAACCCATCTACTTACCCTAAGTCGGGTCAGAGTGAATGTCATCTTGTAGAACTATGCCCCCAGCTATTTATCCTATCTTATCCCCAAAATGGGAGGCTTATCGAGCAGTGTTGTTGGACTACTCTCACCTATGCAGATCAAAGAATAAACCCGAATAAACAGGAGTTCATAGTTTGTGGCTTAAACATGTATGTAGATACATACAAGTGCATCGTGTTTAAGTGATAACCTAAATGGTCTGTAGTGGTTGGATAAGGCTAGATACCTTATCTCGGTGATACTACGAGTACGACCCATTTTGTAGATGTTACAATTATTGTAAAATACTACAAGTTATCTGATCCTAATCATTCATGTGGAGACATGTGGGCGGGGCATTCTTTACAAAGTAGTTTGTATAAGACTGGATCACAAAATGACTAGTCTCATTATACAACACCATTCATAATAGAGACTTACATTTCACCAGGATACACATAGGTGACATGACCCGAATCTTGAGTGAATTGTGAACTTTTGCATATGGGGGTGATCCTTTAATTTATATGGGTGAAAGTGGCCAGATTGCCAACTCAATGAGCCTACCCTTTTGAGGATTCGTTTGGTCGGGGAGCTGGGAACACAGCTACACAAGACATAATTCGTTTCTTCCCCAACATTGGGGAAAGTAGATAAATTGTTCTCTTAAGGGTTGGTTATGGGGAATCGACACTCGAGATTTTCGTGAGCAGTGGAATAAGACTATTCCAAATTACAATCATGAATCAATAATTCATTTACGGTCGACTTCGTACAAGCGGTTATGCAAATATATAGAGAAATTACAGCATGAACAACAAATGCATAAAGAGAACTCTATGCACATATGAAGAAACGTCTCCATGCTCCGATGCGCGACTCTGATTGAACAACTGCATCCACGAGCGCTCGATCTTCACGACCACAACACCACACGAACACTTCGCGCTCGTCCTCATCGATCTCCTCGATCACGAACTCCTCTGCAACAACGAACAGACTCCTCCGCAACACCATGAATGGCCTCCAAAAAACCTTGATGGTATCAAGTTGAGTTTGACACCACCAATAAGGCGACCTTGGTATTCTCGATGTGAGAATCCAGAGGGTGGGCTCTGTTCGGACTTGGTGTGAAGCAGACGAACGAAGGAAACAACGATCGTTTACATGACTGGGCAAGTGGGAGAAGCCGAAGACCTATCGTATAGGTCGATGCCCAATCATTTAGATAAAACTATACGATCATCTAGCAAAAGCTATGCGATCATTTAGCTCTATCGTCTAGCTCGGTCTATCGTGTACATACTCTACACGATCGTGCACCTTGTGCCAGCGATCGTTTAGTAAACACTGCACGATTGTTTAGCTCGTCCAACCGTCGTTTAGTAAATTTGTATTTACTTGACTACCACCGTGAGTTTCTTTTTGCCGGATAGAAAACTCAAAATCTTTTTCAAACTTTTGTAAAAAAAACTTCTTTTTCAAAAATGGGAAAACTCTTTCCTTTATACTCACGATTACCATGATGCAATAACCACCTACTACATTTGGTTATTTAAAAGAAAAATTATTAATAATCTAATAATTAATATTATTATAAATATAAATGATAACCAACTTATCATACTATATTTATAACCTATAGTTTTAATATTTCATCTCATGAAACATATAAATTATAATTCTTTTTCTATTCCATGGTACTTAATGTAAATCTCTTAATGTAAATCCATAGTATTATCATCATACCGATTATATCATATATAATCAAAATACCTCTTGTCAATTTGAACATTTCTAATCAACATTAAAAATTGATCCTTCAACATGAATCCAAGCTACCAAGGGGACCTCATGGACCTATAGATCTAAAACTCCAACGATACGTGAATAACTGACTAAACTCTTTAGTCACGGGATCTACCATCTGTTAACTGCGAGACACTCCACTAAATACTGACAGCTAAACTCTCCTCACTATAGATATATTATGTGTCTATTTTAACAAATCAGCAGTGCGACAACCCTTCACAGATCACTCGTAAGTACAGTTGGGCCAATAACCATTATGCCCCTGTAGTTACATCTGTCTCTTTAAGTATTACTGTTCTCTCTAATGAATATAAATCATAATCCTATTATGACTGAGTCTTCTCTTTTAAAGAGAAGTTGTGGCCACTATGTTCAAGCCCTAGAATCAACCCTTAAGGGAGCAATCTCTCTATTTGTCCCTGCTTCGAGAAAGAAGTGAATTCCATATTGTGAATTGAATTCCCAACTCCCAGATCAGACAAGTCCTAAAAAAGGTACGCATGTTGAGTTGGTAATCTGGACACTCTCACCCATACTAATCAAAGAACCATCCTCAAAGGTAGGAGATCACAAAATACTCAGGATTGAGGTTGTGTCACCTATGGTCGTTTAGGTGAGATGCAAGTATCTAGTATCAACAGCGTTATATACAGAGTCTAGTCATCTCGTGGTCCAGGTCTTATACAAACTCTTTGTATAGGACACCCCCACTCCATGTCTCCACATGAATGGTCAAGATCTACCATCTGTAGTAGTTTAAAACACTTGCAAACCTCTACAAAGTGGGTCGTATCCGTAGTGTCACTAAGATCAGGTATCCCACCTTAATCTTTATACTACAGACCGATTTAGGTTATCACTTAAGGCACGATCCACTTGTACATCACATATACATGCTTAAGTTCACATAAGATAACCAAGGAGCTTTGTTTATTGGATATAAGTAAATGCCATAATTAAATAACACTTATTTTATTCATTGAACAATGTGTATCTTTATAAAACAACAAGACTCCGGGAGAATTTGGACACCAATCCTAACATGAACAATGTGGCGCCACACCCTCTCTTGACCCGATAGGGGTTTAGTCATAGTTGGACTATGATTTATTGTTCATTAGAGGGATCAATGTACTTAAAGAGTTAGATGTAACTGTAGGGGCAAAACGATATTTTTTTTTGGCTTAAATGTGCTTACGAGCAATTTATGAAAGGTCATCGCACTATTGACTGGTTCTATCCTGGTTATATCCAATGGAGACATAAATATATCTGTAATACAAAGAGTGCAGTTGTTAGTCTTTAGTGGAGTGCCCGACAGTTAATGAATGTTGAATAATTTAATTAACTATTCAAGTACCATTGGAGCTTCGATCTACAGGTCCATGAGGTCCCCTTTGTAACTCAACATGGATTAAATGAGAGTCAATTTTGGATTAATTTAAGTTGTTCAAATTAATTAAGGGAAATAATTATATGTGATATAATTAATTTTACTTAATTATATATGATATAATTAATATAATGTATTTGATACATTATTTGAGAGGAAATAAATATTAAATTTGATTCAAATACTAATTATGTGAATTGGATTCATATAATTAAGTTTAATATAAATAGAATTTATATTAAATCTCATGCATTATTGAGAGAATGAAAGCTATATGTTATATTGTATTTGATACAATATTAATCTGTAGGTTATGTGTTATATTAGATATAACATATAGTTTAATATATATTATATGAAAATGGTTTTGGGAGGGATTGCAACTCTCTTTCCCTTATCTCTCTATATTTAGTGCACGTGTGGATGTAGTGCTCAATAGACTTACACAATTCCAAAAAGCAACATAAGTTTTTCTCTAGAAAAACAGTTTTTCCTGTCAATCACTTCCTCTCTTCGAAAAGCTAAGAGCCCACAACTTCTTAGTGATTCTCATCCCATTAGGGAATACATGAGGATCTTTTCGTGGTAGTGACCATTTGGATCGAATTTGTTCATGATAGATTAAGAGGAAGGAAATACATGAAGAAGAGTTCTTCAAGGATTAGTTTTCACCTCCTTATTTATTTTTCTTAATTGTTTTTCAACATGTTGTATTTTGTCATTAAATGCATATTATCATGTACTTTTCTGTAAAATTTTAGATTTGGGTTCGATCCCTGTTTTCACTCAAGGACCTTCAAAGGTTCCTACATGCTCAAGTTGTGTATGACATGTCCATTCAAGAGCTTGAAGGTGCCATTGGTGTACGTATATTTAGAGGAGTAACCAACATCTTTAATTGTTGAATGCTCATAACATAACTAAAGTTACAAATTCAAAGTACAAAAAATGATAAATAACCAAACTCATTTTGTGGAAAAGAGGCATACTTTTTTCTCGCCAACCATGCTTACAAGTTCACGAGGTCATGTTATAAAGTTCTCCATCGCCTGATTTAAAGTCTCTATTTTTCCCTTTACAGGAATTGGTATTGACAAATCTTCTCCCATGACAATGTCTATCGATACTCTAACGGTAGAACATGCAATGTCATCATCAACATCGTGGCTACTGCAACAATCTTATCCAGAGATCTTATAGCCTAGTGGCACGGTGTTCCCTTAACAAATTTAAAAGAATAAATGTGATGCATGGTCAAGCACATTATGATTAAAATTTAAAGGTCATAACAAATACAATTACCTCCAAACTTTCTTTAGACACCTTCTTAATATTCTTTTTTTCAGATGCACTAAGTGTGACACTTCTGACAGACGATCTAGTTTGATGAGATTGTTTGGTAGGTTTTGTCACTTGATACTTTGACACGTCGAACATATTGGAGTTAATGTCCTAAATCGACTGTATATTGTAGTTTGTAAAGACAATTTATATATCTAATAAAATAAAATGTATTTTATTAATGTTTAGTCTGCATTAAATCAATCCAACAAACTAAGATCCAAGGTTATTATATGAAACTTAAACATGCATGTGGAAACATACATGTGGATTACGTTTAAGTGATAACCTAAACAGTCTGTAGTAGATGTATAAGGTTGGATACCTTATCTTAGTGACACTACGATTTGCTTTGTAGATGTTACAATTGTTGTAAAGTGCCACGAATGATCTGATCCTGATCGCTCATGTGGAGACATGTGAGTGGAGGTATTATATACAAAGATTTTGTATAAGATCGAATCGTAAAATGAATAGTTTCTTTATATAACACCGTTGCTATAAGAGACTTACATTTCACTAGGACAATCATAGGTGACTCGACTTAATCTTGAGTGAGTTGTAAACTTTTGTTTATAAGGGCAATTCTTTGATTTGTATGGGTGAGTGTGGCCTTGTTAGCTGACTAAACAAGCCTACCATTTTGGAGACTTGTCCGAGTAGGGAGCTAGGAACACAATTACACAAGATGGAATTCACTTCTTTCTCGACCTTAGGGAAAGTAGAAAAATTGTTGCGATGATCTTGTACGATGTTCTAGTTTGCATACATTGGAATGGAACTTATTGGAAAAGGTAAGACAGAAAAGTCGAAAGCAGTATCCGTTTGAAAAAAGTCTTATCCTGTATTTGACAGTATTCAAAAGGAGGAACTTCTCACTTATTTAGACTCTATAAGAGATATACGGACGGATATGCTACTTGGGTATCCGGGTAATCAGTGAGGATGGAATTCACTTCTTTCTCGACTTTAGAGAAAGTAGAAAAATTGCTCCCTTAATAGTTGATTCTAGGTCTTGAACATTGAAGTTTCAATCTCTCACTGACCTGGGAGGTGTTAATTTATAATTGGACCATAAACTGTTAAGGAGTTAGATGTAACTATAGGGGTAAAATAATATTTTGACCTAACTATAGTTACGAGCAAAGGGTCAACTCGCTGTTGATTGGTTATATCCATTGACACATAAATAAATCTACAATGTGAAAAGTGCAACTATTTATTTTTAGTGGAATGACTGACAATTAATGAAAATTGATTAATTTAATTAAAGAGTTAATTAATTAATCTTATATCATTGGAGCTTCTAATTTGTAGATCCATAAGGTCCCATTGTTAGAAATGGTTTGAATTGTTTAAATCAATTGCATATGAATGAGATTAATATAATACGATTAATTATAGATGTGATCTATAATTAAGAGAGAAAAATATTTGAATAAGATTAAAATATTAAGGAGATGAATATATAAATATGTGATAATTCAATGTTGATTAATTCTATATTAAATCGTTTAATTTATTAATTAATGGTTAATTAATTAATTAATTGATTTTTGAAAAGTAGAGATAAATAAACATGTGATGTTTATTTATTAATTAGTTAATTATATGTTGGGTTTTATGTCCTAAAACTCGCAATTTGTAAAAGTTAAACATATTTTTTATAATAAAAGATGTTATTCAACATTTCTTCAATAAAAGTATTGAATATATTAATTGCATTCATAAAGACTAAATTCAATAAACTAAGATCCATGACTATTACATGAATACTTAAACTTTATGTGGAGATGTAAAGATGGATCTATTAGGGTTGATGCCCTAAAGTTTCGTGTCCTATAGTTTGTACAAACGCTTGTGATGTATAATATATGATATTTACTTCACTTCTTGTTTTTGCTCATCTGAATGTTTTATTTGCTTTACCACAAATCAATAAACTAAAATCCTTGGTTATCTTTATGTAACTTAAGCATGTATGTGGTGACATACAAGTAGATCACGTGTAACGACCCGACTCCCTAAGACTCGAGCTAGGTCGTTACTATACACATGCATGCATTGAATTTAAAATGACACGTTTTCATAGCGAAATAAATACTAAATAAACAAAGTCAAATAAAAGATTTTCAATAAAAGTCAAATTACAGAGTACCCATAAATCATAATTAAAAATTTAATGAGTCTAGAAAATAGTAAAAGTTTGGAAACGAATACTAATCAGTAAGTTTCAAACATGAAGACTGAAAGTGGAAAAACATGAGAGAAATCTAAACATCATGAGCGGAAGCATAAAACTGGTCCTAGTGGCTCAATCACGGATTTTACTTGTCATTCGTCGGCACGTCCCTACTCTTACCTGAAATATAAACATGAGAAATGGTAAGTATAAAATACTTAGTAAGTAACCCCACTACTGGGGTCAGGCTAGGCAACTATGTTCTCTAGATGCCTACCTCTAGTGGAACATATAAACTTCTCTAGTCCTCCTAGGACACATACATACATGAAAAACTTACTTCTATCCTACTGTAGTTAAGTATGACCACTACCTCTAGTAAGTCCCATAGGACCCATAACCTCTGGTAAAATCTTGAAAGAAACACAATCTCTTACGTACGTATGGTTATGCATACACCTCTTTCGTATACACATAACCTACTTAATATGTACCTCTTTCGTATACATGATTACGTATACACATAACTCACTTAATGTGTACCTCTTTCGTACACATGGTTACGTATACACCTCTTTCGTATACACATAATCCACTTAATGTGTACCTCTTTCGTACACATGGTTACATATACACCTTTTTCGTATACACATAACCCACTGAATGTGCACCTCTTTCGTACACCTGATTATGTATACATCTCTTTCGTATACACATAACCCACTGAGTGTGTACCTCTTTCGTACACCCCAGATCCTCTCTATGAATGTAGGGATGTATACTTCTTTCGTACACATGGTTATGTATACACCTCTTTGTATACACACAACCCACTGAGCTGTACCTTTTACGTACACCCCAGTACCCTCTAGGTATGTATCACTTTCATACACACCAGCCCTAATACATTTCTTTCATGTACTAGTGCCCTTGGACTGATGGAAAAGAAGGCATGCGCAACGGAAAAGAGGAACAATTTTACTCTAATTGTATAAATTAAACATACAACCCTAAAATCGTTAATTAGGGTTTTTTAGAAATATTACTTTTGAAGCTCCCGAAACTTGTCTATCTCCGCTCGAACACGAACCGGACAACCACTAGAGCTGACCTACTATTCTTTGGACTCAAAATCGAGTTGTGGGACCCGATGGATGAAAAACCCGCGATAGAGAAAAAGAGATGAAAATAGTAGAGTGAAATTTGGATTGAGTTGGGATTTTTTCAGCCCAATTTTTAAAAACTAATTTTGCAAAATTTCCAAAAGTCTTTACTCCAAAATGACAAGCTCATATTTATAGAAAAAGGTCATGCAAAATTGCATGAAAAAACTTCATAAAAACCCAACATCTAGAATCCACTATCTAAGTAGGCTTAATGTTTCTACTATAAGCTAACACCTAGTCCACTAATTTTGTTAGCGGAATTATCCAACAAAAGTTTGGATTTTCCCACTAACTTTAGTCAAAGGGCAAAATAGTCATTTAGTCAAAATCAAACTTTGACCGAAAAGTCAACATTTTGACTTTTTATGATTTTTTCCGTGTTGACTAATTTTGACCTCCGAAGCATTAATCCACATTCATTTTCTCAAAGTTCAAATCACATTTGAATATAAGGTCGGTCAAAGGTTGTCTTTTCAAAATCAAAAGTCAACTCTTTGACTTTTTACATCTTTGACAATTTCCATTATTTTCGAGCTTCCGAATATGAACGTATTCATATTATTGATATTTAAATCACATTTAAATATTAAAGTTGTATCTCTAAACTAAAAAAATGACCACTATATCACATATACTTGTCAATTTCTCTCTCTTCACCTAATTCGAAAAATTCGAATTATTCTATCATACTGTTCTAAGTTTATTCCATATGAGCTAGTAGGGGAACCTAATGAACCTATAGATCATGGGCTCCAACGATCCGAGATTAGCTGGCTAAACTCTTTAGATGGAGCTAATCAACATTCGTTGACTCACGGGTCATTCCACTATAATCTCATAGTTGCAATCCCCTCATTATAGATATATTTGTGTCCATATGATATAACCATGATTTGTAAGCTAATCCTTCACAGGTTGTTTGTAATCTCGGTTGGGTCATAAAAACCGTTTTACCCCCGAGACTACATCTTATTTCTTAAGTTCCAATGATCCTCTAATGAACAATTGGTTTAAGGTCCAACCTACTATCCCTATAACGGGTAGGAGTAAATTCCGTTAGCTCAGAATTAAGATTAAGTTACCTAGGTCATCAATTAATGAAATGGTTAGTTTTATACATTAAACGACATTTAGAACTTAAAAAGTGACTATTTCATGGTTCAGTCTTATGTAACTCTTTACATAGGATGCCCCTATTTTCATGTTTCCACATGAACGATTTAGGATCACATCGTTTGTACTAACTACAAAATAGGCCGCATCCATAATGTCCCCAGAATAAGGCGCCCAATCTTATTCATATACTTTAGACCATTTTGGATATATATTTGAACTTGATCCACATTTATGTCACTACATAAAGTTCAAACTTAAACTTAATAGCCTCGGAACCTTAGTTTATTGGATTAATGAATATAGAATTTAAATTTACTAAAGATTTTTAATAAAAACTTTATTGAACAAGAATATAATATTGCAAACTACGAGTTTTATGACATAAAATCCAACATGAACATGCATCATTTTCATGCAGTCACATAGTCTGGAAAGGAAAAGAGATTGCATCTAATTTCGTATTACATATAACATTCACTTAGTCTTGAGTCCTCTAAAACCTCATGTTAATTAACCTCAACCTCGTATTTAATCTAGTTTTAAATGAATCAACTATAGCACATCACTTTCATGCACTAAATCATGTAAACAATAAAGTATTTAGGATTTCATAATATATCATACAGTCTACACACTCGCATAATAAATTGCATAGCTATATAGATCAACAAATGTCTAATCCTCATCTAGCTTTAAGGCATTCCAATAGGAGTGCTACTTAACTCAGAATTTAAGGGTCATGCTCAATCATCATTTACTATAACATAAAATTCTAACTTAAGCTCATACATAATCATATTCCGATATACTACCACATGCTCATATATTCTTCATAAGCAGTCCATCCAACCTCAGAACAATAAAAATATTCTACAAAAAACTATTGTAGGATCCTCAATGTTAAATCTACAGTGTATCGTCTGGCACAAAAACGATTCCAGTAGTAAAATTACTTACCTCTAATCGAAAACTCTAGGAACTAGCAAGTTTATCCTCTTCCTTGCCCAATGAAACCTTTCACCAAAAATTCATCGATTAGGTCTTTAGTTGGCTGGACAACAACTTCAATAATCTGAAACCTCATACTAACATCCAAAATACGACGAGTATCAACAAATTAGAGCCGAAAATTTAATGAGTGCTCAATAGTCCTCAAGAAAACCCGTCAAATCAAGAACCCTAACACCAATAGCAACTTGAAGCAATTTCCCTAATCACAGAAACACAACGTTCAAATTCAAAGCAAAAACATCGATTTTTAAATTTTTAAGCTTAATTTCAAAACACTCCATTTACATCAACCTTTGAGTTTTCCAAATAAATTGCAAACATCCATTTACTTACTCGAATAAACCACACACACCATTATTCCAAAATCCACAAGAAGCTGCAACCACACTACTCAAACCTTACCTTAACCAATCAATCTGTCCAAAAGCGACGACCAAGACAACAACTGTGAAAACGGACTGAGCCTGCACAGAACTGGCGGCACGCGCAACTCCAGCCGAGCGGACTAACTACGACTGACCTGGGACTTGCTGTAGCGGCTCGTTGAACAGAGGTGGCTGGCCTTCGAACCCATACTCGACGTGAAGAATGGCGGACGCTCGTGATTGGAATCGACGATGGTGCGGCGAAAGGGCTGCACCACGAACGCGACTAACCGGTGACACGACAGAACGGCGACCGGAGACGCTAGACGGCGAGCTGCGCTAGGGCTCGACTAGCGACTGCTTCAGACTGTGAACACTGAGCGACTAGGATAGCAGAATTGACGTCAGGTTGGAGGTGCGGATGGTTGGCAGCAGACTCAAAGGCGGCTGCTCGTTTCGACGGCTAGGGTTTTCACGAAAAGAGGAGGTGGATGGTGAGGTTGAAGACGAAGGGTTTAATTTATTTTATAATAATATTAATAATAATAATA
Source organism: Benincasa hispida (assembly GCF_009727055.1). Lineage (NCBI taxonomy): Eukaryota > Viridiplantae > Streptophyta > Magnoliopsida > Cucurbitales > Cucurbitaceae > Benincasa > Benincasa hispida. Next base: position 53,908,178 of record NC_052350.1, on the reverse strand, counting down.
ACAATAATAAAAATAAAACTAAAAAAGGAAATAAAATAAACTCTATTTTATTCCTTTCCTTATTCCCATTTATTTTATTCTTCCTTTCTTTCCTAAAAAGTGAAAATAAAACCTGCCATTAATTTCTAAATTGAACAATTCTGTAAGATCAAAATTAAATTCTTGCACATACACTTCAATTCCAAAATTCCAAAAATGCCCTCCACTAACAAAATTACTAAAATTACATAAAAAGTGAAAATTCGGGGTGTTACATTCTTCCCCTTTAAAGAACTTTCGTCCTCGAAAGTTCATTTCTCAAAAAAAAAATAAAAACTTTTTGCATAGGGATAACGAAACATACATGGTCTTTTATACTAACTAAGCATAAGTAGGCAAACATAGTCTCAAACAAACCTAGAGTGTCAAGGTCTAAAATGTAAATTTATCTTTCACTACAGTGTTCGGCCTCCCCATCTCATGTCAGGTTGTGGCATTGTTCCTGTTCCATTGCTGCTGTCCACTTGAACCTACCTAGTCTTGACGCAAAGGTTGGTCCCTACCATTTGTAGTGCTTCTACTAGGGCACCCATATGCCATATGCCCTTTCTGTCCACAACGATAACACACCCCTGCTCTAGCCAAGCAACGACCCCAATGACACTTTCCACATGATTTATAGATCGGCTTTTCCTCTTTAATAGTTACAGGTTTCTTTTGCTGAGATTCATAAGTCTTTTGGTCTGCTTTCCTTTAATGTACCATGCCTCGCAGTCCGCTCCTCAGACCCTGGATGAATCTCTCGGTCCTCACTGCCTCATTGGCTACGAGTTCAGGAGCAAAGTGGGACAACTGATCAAATTCCTGTTCATATTTCTCCACTAACATAACTCCCTGTTTCAAGTTCAAGATTATGCCTGCTTGTTATACCGGGTGTTGGCCAAAAAATACTTCTCATAAAAGCGCTCCTTAAACTGCTCCCAGTTTGCAAGCTTCCCACCGGTATCAATCATCTTCTCTGCTGAACGCCATAGATTTTCATGTTACTAGTTAACATGAAAACTACGCATTGAAGCTTGTACTCTTACGGACACCTTATAAAATGGAATCTCGTCTTAATAGATGACAACCACATCTCTGCTTTAGTGGGGTCCCCCAACGATCCATCAAAAGAGTGAGGGTCATACTTCCTGAAATCCCTCAAATGTTTAGTCTTTAGAGACAGGCCTTACATGTCTCTATTCTGCGGTTGGGTCTGCTGTAACTGCTCAGGTGGCACTGGTTCCTCCTGAGCCTGGGTCTAGGCAGTCTGTCCTGCCATCGTGCTGCAGATTAACTCTTGCAGTTTCCCTATTAAGGAGGATGCAACAGCTTCACTAATGCTAGCTTCCATTGCCTTCTCATCGACTTGGGCCATAGGTGGATTTAGAGCTGTCGAGACAGTCTGGCTACTCTCGACTCCATCTTCCTGCACTTCTTCTCTAACTGTCTTTCTTGTTCCAGGTTTAGGTGCCATGACGTGTCATGAACTCATACATTAACTATCTCTAGGTCTCTCTCAGAAATCATGAATTTAAAACACTACATCACTATTCTCATATATGCATTGAAACTTTCATTAGTAGGATGTACCTCGCGATGACGAAGGATTCGTTACTGGGCCACATGGTCTATCTAGACTTACGTAGTAAGTCAGTCTACAGAACCCAAAACATGTGCTCTAATATCAACTTTAACGACCCGACTCTTTAGGATTCAAGATAGGTCATTACTATACACATGCATGCATGGAATTTAAAATGACACATTTTCATAGCGAAATAAATAAAGTCAAATAAAAGATTTTCATTGAACCTAAATAAAAGTCAAATAACAAGGTACCCATAAATCATAATTAGAAATTTAATGAGTCTAGAAAACTGTAAAAGTTTGGAAACGAATACTAATCCGTAAGTTTCAAACATGAAGACTGAAAGTGGAAAAACATGAGAGAAATCTAGACATCATAAATGGAAGCATAAAACTGGTCCTAGTGGCTCGATCACGGATTTCGCTTGTCATTCGCCGGCGCGTTCCTACTCTTACCTGAAACATAAACATGAGAAATGGTGAGTATAAAATATCCAATAAGTAACCACACTACTGGGGTCAAGCTAGACATCTATGTCCTCTAGATGCTTACCTCCAGTGGAACATATAAACTTCTCTAGTCCTCCTGGGACACATACATACATGAAAAACTTACTTCTATCCTACTGTAGTTAAATATGGCCACTACCTCTAGTAAGTCTCGTAGGACCCACAACCTCTGGTAAAATCCCGAAGGAAACACAATCTCTTACACACGCATGGTTATGCATACACCTCTTTCGTATACACATAACCCACTTAATGTGTACCTCTTTCATACACATAGTTACGTATACACCTCTTTCGTATACACATAACCCACTNACACATAACCCACTTAATGTGTACCTCTTTCATACACATAGTTACGTATACACCTCTTTCGTATACACATAACCCACTTAATGTGTACCTCTTTCGTACACATAGTTATGTATACACCTTTTTCGCATACACATAACCCACTTTATGTGTACCTCTTTCGTATACATGGTTACGTATACACCTTTTTCGTATACACATAACCCACTGAATGTGCACCTCTTTCGTACACCTGATTATGTGTACACCTCTTTCGTATACACATAACTCACTGAGTGTGTACCTCTTTCGTACACCCCATATCCTCTCTATGAATGTAGGGATGCATACCTTTTTCACACACATGATTATGTATACATCTCTTTCGTATCCACACAACCCACTGAGTTGTACCTCTTACGTACACCTCAGTACCCTCTAGATATGTATCACTTTCATACACACTAGCCCTAGTATATCTCTTTCATGTACTAGCACCCTTGGATTGATAGTACATGATTAAGGTTGGGTACTTTATTCTGGTAACACTATTGGATGCGGCTTACTCTGTAGCTGTTACAAGTTATTGTAAAGATACTACTAACGAAGTGATCCAGATTCGTTCATGTAATGACATAAGGAGTGAGGGTATCCTATGCAATGAATTTGCGTAAGATCGAACCAAGAAATAAGTCACTCTTACTTTATAACATTGTTTACTGTTTAAGACTGACTATTTCACTTAGATGACCTAAGTAATTTGATCTTAATTCTGAGCCAACTACGAATTCTCCTTTATTCAAGATTATCCTTAGATTTGCATAGGTGAGGGTTGGCTCAACACTGGTGGCTCAATAAGCCTCCCATTTCAGGGATAAGACCGGGTAAATAGTTGGGGACATAGGGTGCAGGACAAAATTCATGCATATCGATTTATGGATATGAGAAAGATTGTTCTCTTAAGTATTGTATCCAGGTTTTGAACTTGGGGACCCACCCTCTCACTTACTCAAGAGGGATCAGGTTTAGTGATTGGATCATGAACCAAATGTTCATTAGAGGATCAGTTAGAACTTAAGGAACAAGACATAATATCGAGGGTAAAACAACACGTTGACCCAGTCGTTATTACGAACAACCTGTGAAGGGTCAACTTACTAGTTATGGTTATATCGTGTAGACATAAATATATCTACAGTGAGAAGGGTGCAACTATCGAGCTATAGTGGTGTGTCTTGATAGTTAACGAATACTGATTAATTTGGTCTAAAGAGTTTAGCAAATTAATCGTAATTGTTGGAGATCATGATCTGTAGGTCCATAAGGTCTCTCTACTAGCTCATAAAACATAAACACCTTGAATTATTAAATTGACTGAATTTGGAATAATATCAATTTGAATTGTTCAAATTGAATTTCAATTTGAAAATGTTCAAATTGGAAATAAGGTTTTTGAGTTTGAATTAGTTCAAATTCAAATTAGGGTTTGCATATTATAACTGATATAATTAAAGTCTAATTTGTTGAAATTAAACAAAATTAGAGAATGTATAATATTTAAATGTTGATGTAAATATTAATTACACGAATTAGATTCATGTTTTAAATTAAATGTGTGATTAATTTGATATTTGATATTAAATTAGTTAATTAATTAAATATATTTAATTCATTAAAAATCAAATTAATTTTCGATTTTAAAATTCAATTTAAGAAATTGGTTTTTTAATTTTAGATTTGATTAATTGAATATTAATTAAATCAAAATTGGATTAATTGTAGAATTAATCAAAAGGAAAAGAAATTGAAAATTGGAAAAACATGAAAAATGGGGTTTCCCACTTTCATCTTGAAGCATGAGGTGCACGTATGCATCTTTACACAAAACTACTCTCCAGTTGAAGTAGTTGCTGGCCAATTCTATTACTGAGGTTACCTACATGTAGCTGAGTAATAAAAACACATCAATTTGGTTGAGATGAGAAAAGGGGATTGAAAACTAAAAGGCAGAAAGTGAGTTTCTGCTTCAGCTTCTTCTTCCTCTCCAACTCCACAAAAACCTTCATCAAATTCACTCAAATCTAAGTTCCACCATTTAAATTCTAGGCTGAGAATAGTAGAGAAGATTTCTTGGTGGTTCACTGTCAATTTGGAGCTGATTTGGAATGAAGAGCAGCTTGGAATTGGTAGATTTCGTCAAAGGTATGTTTATTTCAAACTCTCTTTTGAAAGCATACTTTTAGAACTCAAATTAAATGTAATTAGAGTGCTTATTGATTTTTTTTGCTTCCGTTGCATATTTATATATCCTTTCAATTGGTATCAGAGCATGATTTAAGCACTCAATCGACGTTAATTTGAGTTTTGGTGGGTGAATTTATGAAAAATATATGTTTGGACTGATATGGATGTTTTTCTCAGCTTTGGCATTAGATTCTCCTTTGATTTCCAAGTTAAATTTGTAATTGGCTCTTGATTGATGAGCTTATATGTGAGCTCTAGAGTCTGAATTTATTTGAAGTCAATAGAGTTCAAATTAAGCTGTAATTTGGAGATTGAAGCAAGCAAGGTCGTGAGAAAGCTGGTGCAGAATTGCCCACTGCCCAAGCAGTGTTGCAACGCTATTCTTGGTAAAGACCGCAACGATGCAACGCTGGGATGAGTGTTGCGACGCTTTCATCTCAACTGTGCAACACGCGATTCAAACCAGTTCATGCGAGAGGCTCATGGTTCGATTGATTCATCTCGGTTTTGGTCCGACTCAATCATATTTGGACCGGTTCAACCCTTTTAATGTTATAGAGGTCCGGTTCGATTGGTTTAAGTCAGCTCAAGCGGTTCTACACCAAAGTGAAGCTGTTTTAGACATGTTTTTGTAATACTTTAGTGATTATGCTTGCTTGATACCAAAGTTGAACCATATCAGTTTTATTTAAATAATTATACATGTGATATATGTTGTATTTAAATTCAAACATGTTTGTGCATATCGTATGCCATTTAGATTTAAAATCTTACCATAGGAAGCATGTTCCGTGCATTGAGTATATGTTATAAATTGTTATAATGTATCAAAGGCATGTTTAGGATTTATGTTTTTTATTATAATTATTATATTAAATTTAAATGCCTTTGATGCATGTTATGGATGTAACAGCATGTTAAAAATTTTATAAGTTGTTATAAAATTGTATTAGACATTAAAATCTATAACAAAGATAAGCTGCATGCTCACGTAAGTTAATCATCCATTTTAAATAAGTTAAAATAAGTCGACATCTTGTAAAACGTGGTTACAAACTCAACGGGTATATAATCATGTCTAAGGTTGGAGGTACTTAAGTTGACGATCTACGGAATACCTCCTACCTGGGGATTATGGCCGAATTATTGAGGGTTGTTAATAGATTTTATAAGCGTACCGAGCGGTATGAGGTAATAAAATGGTTTATCACTTAGACATTGTAGGTTTAAATCCAATTATAAGCATTATATTTAGATAAACCACTTAGACTTGGGGTTGTTTTTATTTAGCCAAAAAGAACCTAAGAATAAATTTACCCAAATAGTAGAACACTTCAATGGAAGTTTAATAACTTATATGATAAAGTTATTAGAATACTTCACTGGGAGATTAATAACATATACGATATGTTATTTTTAGCTTTCATGTCCCAAAGAGTTCACAATCAAGATTTATGCGGTACTTCGTGTCTCCCTGGGAGTGACCTCAATTCAGAAAGTATTTTTTAGCATAAATCTAGATTTCGGTGAATAAAGGGTAGTCGTTCAAATATGAATCAAATATATGATAAATAGATATGAACTACCATTTTTCCACATAATTCACACTGTGAGATTCATATGACGCTTCGTGTCACCCTGGAAGTGACTTCCATTTGGAAAGTGTTTTGTATGAGTCAGTAACGAGGTGAACGGGGGAAGTAGTTCGTAGTAAGTGAGTAGATGATTTGTGTCAACATATCTTGTGGTCTCTTCCATTAGTTTGGACCGTGAGATTCTTATGTTGTGACCTACTGGTTTGCTTTAGGCGACCCTCGCTAGTCGTTTAACGTGGCTATCTCTCAATTCTTCTAAAGTTTTGAACTATATAGATGAAATTGCAAAATTCCAAAAACAAGATGAATATGATTTATTTATTATTGAAACATGTTTAGTGAAAAACGATAAGACTTGGATAATTGATTCAGGTGCCGCTAATCATGTCTGTACTTTCTCTCAAGAAACAAGTTCCTGGAGATAGCTGACAGAAGGCGAAACAATCTTTAAGGTAAAGACCAAGGAGGTTGTTTCAGCTAAAGTTGTGGGAGATATGAAGTTATTTGTAGGAGACAGTACATTTATCTTAAAAATGTTTATTACATTCCTTCTATGAAAAAGAATATGATATTTGTCTCTTGTTTCTTGGAACAAAATTATAGAGTTTCTTTCAAAAATGATGAAGTGTTCATCAATTCAAGAAATAACAATACTTGTTCTGCAAAATTAGAAAATAACTTATATTTGTTAAAACTAATTGAGGTAAAGGCCGTTTTTAACATAGAGATGTTTAAAATAACTGAAACTCATAACAAGAAAAGGAAAGTTTCTCCAAATGTCTACCTTTGACACCTGAGACTGGGTCTCATAAATCTCAACAGGATTGAGAAGAATGGTCATCTAAATTATTTAGAAGACAATTCAATACCACCTTGTGAATCCTTTCTCGGGGGTAAAATGACCAAAATATCATCTTCTGGAAAAAGGTCTTAAAGCCAAAGGATCCGTAGAACTCATAAATTCAGACCTTTGTGGTCCTATGAATGTTAGAGCTAGAAAAGGGTATGAATATTTTATTAGCTTCATTGATGACTATTCAAGGTATGGGCATATTTACATGATGCACTAAAAGTCTGAAATTTTTTAAAATTTCAAAGAATATAAGGCTAAGGTTGGAAACCAATTAGGTAAAAAGATTAAAACACTTTGATCAGATTGAGGTGGTGAGTATATGGACTTAGAATTCTAAAACTATTTGATGAAACATAGAATCCAGTCTCAACTCACAACCCATGGCACACCTCAACAAACGGTGTGGCAGAAAGAAGAAACATAACCATGTTGGACATGGTTCGTTCCATGATGATTTATGCTCAGTTACCAAATTCTTTATGGGGACACGCAGTTGAAACTGCAGTGTATATTTTTTTATCATGGTTCCCTCGAAAAGTGTTTTTGAAACACTTTATGAGCTCTGGAGAGGATGTAAAGGAAATTTACATCACTTCAGAATTTGGGGTTGCCCGACACATGTGTTGGTGCAAAATCCTAAAAAATTAGAATGCCGATCAAAAGTATGCCTATTTGTAGGCTACCAAAAAGAAACAAAAGGTGGTTTCATTTACGATCCTCAGGAAGACAAGATACTTGTATCGAAAAACACAACCTTCTTGGAGGAAGACCACATGAAGAATCATCAACCTCGCAGTAAGTTAGTGATAGAAGAAATGTCTAGAGGAACAACAAGTACATTAACATTAGTGGTTGACAGAGTAGGTCCATCAACAAGAGTTGTGGATGATACTGGTATTTCACATCATTGTCAAGAGTTGAGAATACATCGTCGTAGTGGGAGGGTTATGAAACAGCTTGACTGGGGTTTAACTGAAACTCAAGTCATCATACCGGATGATGACTTAAAGGATCCATTGTCTTTCAAACAAGTAATGAATGATATGGAGAAAAACTAATGGACTAAAGTCGTGGACCTTGAAACAGAATATGTATATTTCAATTTTGTCTGGAATTTTGTAGATAAATCTAAAGGGGTAAAACCCATTGGTTGCAAATGGATCTGTAAGAGAAAACAAGACCAAGTTGGTAAGGTACAAACCTACAAAGCAAAACTTGTGGCAAAAGGGTTTACCCAAAGTGAGGGAATAGATTATAAAGAAACCTTATCTCCGGTTAACATGATAAAGTCAACTTTTGTCCATAGCTACATTTTATGATTATGAAATATGGAAAATGGATGTGAAGACAACTTTTCTCAATGGCTAGCTCGAAGAGAGTATCTATATGTCTCAACCAGAAGGATTTATTGAACAGGGTAAAGAGCAAAAAGTTTGCATACTTAATCGATCCATTTATGGGTTGAAACAAGCATCTAGATCTTGGAATATGAGATTTGACACTACGATCAAATCTTATGGCTTTGAACAAAATGTTGATGAACCTTTTGTTTTACAAAAAAAATGGTTAACAAAACTATCGCTTTTTTGGTGTTGTATGTTGATGATATTCTACTCATTGGGAATGAAGTAGAATTTCTTGTTGACGTTAAGAGATGGCTGGCTACACTATTTCAAATGAAGTATTTAGGAGAAGCACAGTATGTTCTTGGGATCCAAATAGTTTGGAATCACAAGAATAGAACATTAGCACTATCTCAAGCATCTTGTCTAGACAAGATGTCGTCTATATATAAAATGCAAAATTAGAATAAAAGAACGTTGCCTTTCAGACATAAAGTTCACCTGTTTAAGGAACAAAGTCTTAAGACACCTTAAGAGGTTAAGGATATGAAACCAATTCCATATGCATCAGTGGTAGGGAGTTTGATGTATGCCATATTATGTATACATCCCGATGTATGCTATGTAGTTGGAATAGTCAACAGATTTCAGTCAATCCTGGATATGATCATTAGACTGTCGTTAAGAACATTCCCAAGTATCTTCGGAGAACAAGAAATTACATACTCATGTATGGTACTAAGGATCTGATCCTTACTAGATACATTGATTCCGACTTCCAAACCGATATTGATTATAGAAAATCAACTTTGGGGTTAGTATTCACTCTGGATGGAGGAGCTGTGGTGTGGAGAAACATCAAGCAGAGTTGTATTGTTGACTCCACAATAGAAGGTGCTTATGTAGCTGTAAGTGAAGTTACAAAAGAAGCGGTATGACTCAAAAAGTTCCTGACTGATGTGGAAGTCATTCCTAATATGCACTTGCTTGTCACCCTCTATTGTGACAACAGTGGAGTAGTTGACAATTCAAAGGAACCTCGAAGCCATAAATGAGGAAAGTACATCGAGCGGAAGTATCATCTCATCAGGGAGATTGTACACAGAGGAGACGTGATCGTCACATGGATAACCTCACAAGACAACTTAGCTGATCCATTTATGAAGGCCCTCTCAACTAAAGTTTTCGAGGGTCACCTAGTAGGACTAGGTTTACGAGATATATATCGCTAGGGCAAGTGGGAGAATATATGGGTATTTCCTGGTTTATTGTATTTATACTTTTTGTTCTCTCAGTGTAACTCTAAAGGATCTCGTACTGAGAGTTCCATGAGTGGGTTTACATCTCTCTGATTTCACAGTGACAGAAACAAAAACGATATACATTCAACACATACAGTTATGCATATAAACCTAATTATCGGCATGCTCATAATATAGTAAAAAACACAGAAAGGGTGTATACCAGATGAAGACACTCTTCGAACGTCTGAACCCTAAGCAGCGGAAACCTCCAACGGATCTACTAGCACTCGATGAGTATGTCGACTGCAACAACACAATCAAAATGTACACGAACATTGCAGCAGGGACGACACCACCACTAGAGAAACTCGGGTATCCTCGGCATCAAAAAGCCAAAGATTAGGCTTTAATGAATTTGGTATAGGATGGAGAAGAATGCGTCGTGTAGACAATAAGCAAGTGGGAGATGGAACTGTGCTATTGTATAGCGGAAATGCTTATCGTATAAAAGAGCTACACGATCGTGTACGAAAGACTGAACGATCGTTTAGAAAAAATGTATATGATCGTTTAGAGAAAACATGAGGCAGACAATCGTTTAGACGGACGAGCTTCTATCGTATAGGCTCTCGCGATCGCTTTCACGGATTCTTTTGGGCGCGGACAATAATACGAATGCAAGATTGTGAAAAATGAAAACGATTTTCATTTTTAGTCCGCCGGTTACCATAACCTACGCATCCCACTTCCCACGTACGAACGTGGATAAATTCGTTAATTATCAAATAATTAATCAATTAATTTAATTAATAAATACAATCATATTATATTTATATCTTATAGTTTGATATCATATATCTACTATAGTATTTTCTCCTCTACTTGATATAAATCATATTTATAGCTAATTTCCTCCAAAATAATGTATCTTGTACATTTAGCCAATTATATCATATATAACTAACTAGTCCAATTATATCATATATAATTGAACTTCCTCTTGTTAATTTGTACATTTCAAATTAACCCAAATACTAGTTCTCGACTTTATCCAAGCTACCCATGTGACCTAATGTACCTATGGCTCAAAGCTCTAATGGTACGTGAATAGCTATTTAATCTTTTTAGCCACGAGATCCACCATCCGTTAACTGTCAGTGATTCTATTAAAGATCAACAACTAAACTCTTCTTACCACAAATATATTTTTGTGTCCATCGGATATAACTAATCATGAGTATGATGACCCTTCACAGATGCTCGTAAGTACAGTTGGTCCAATTTACCGTTTTGCCCCTGTAGTTACATCTCACTCCTTAAGTACGATTGTTTCCTCTAATGAACAATACAACATAGTGCAACTATGTGTGAACATCTCTTAGGCCAAGAAAAGGTGTGTGGCGCCACATCGTTCAAGCCTAAGAATCAGCCCTTAAAGAAGCCATCTATTTACTTACCCCTGCCTCGGGGAAGGAATGAATTCCATCTTGTGTAGCTAAGTTCCCAGCTCCCAAATCAGACAAATCCCCAAAATGGTAGGTTTGAATCGGTGACCTGGCCACTCGCACCCACACAAATCAAAGGACCGTCTCCAATAGCAGGAGTTCCCAACTCCCTCAAGATTGAGGTCATGTTACCTATGGTCATCCTAATGAAGTGAAGTCTATGTCATGAACGGTTTTATATAACGAGACATTAACACTTCGTGGTCAGGTCTTATACAAACTCTTTGTATAAGACGCCCTCCGCCCGCATGTCCCTAACACGAATGATCAGGATCAAACCATCTGTGACAAGTCAAAACACTTGTGACCATTCCACAAAGCGGGTCGTGTCCGTAGCGTTACTAGGATAAGGTTTCCCTCTTTTATTCATATACTACAAACCATTTTGGTTATCACTCAAGACATGATCCACTTGTATGTCACCACATATATGCTTGAGTCACATACAGATAACTAGGGATTTTATGTTTATTGGTTTATAGTAAAGCAAATAAAACAAATAACCGAGCAAAATGCAAGAAGTGAAGTAAATATCATATATTAACAACACAGATGTTCGTATATACTGTTACAAATTACAGGACATGAGACTTTAGGGCATCAAACTAATAAACTCAACATTGTATGTATTGGCATATATATTGATCCACTGAAGTTTTAGTCCAAGTGGGAATATTGTTGGGTACTATGTCCTAAAACTCGTAGTTTGTAAAAGTTAAACATATTTTATTATCAATAAAAGATGTTATTCAACATTTCTTCAATAAAAGTATTGAATTTATTAATTGCATTCATAGAGACTAAATCCAATAAACTAAGATCCATGGCCATTACTTTAATATTTGAACTTTATGTAGAGACATAAAGATAGATCAAGTTCGAGTAATAGCCAAAACGGTCTATAGCGTGATTAAGGTTGGGTACCTTATTTTGGTAACACTATTGGATGTGACCTACTCTGTAGCTGTTACAAAATATTACAAATGAAGTGATTCAGATTCGTTCATGTAATGACATGAGTAGTGGGGGCATCTTATGCAATGAGTTTGCATAAGATCAGACCAAGAAATAAACCACTCTTACTTTATAACGCTGTTTACTGTTTAAGACTGACTGTTTCACTTAGATGACCTAAGTAACTCGATCTTAAACTCTTGTTTATTCGAGATTATCCTTATATTTGCATAGATGAGGGTTGGCTCAATAGCGGTGGCTCAATAAGCCTCCAATTTCAGGGATAAGACCGGATAAATAGCTGAGGACATAGAGTGCAAGACGGAATTCATGCCTACCGATTTATGGATAAGAGAAAGGTTGTTAAGTACGGTATCCAGGTTTTGAACTTAGGGCCCCACCCTCTCATTTGCTAAAGAGGGATCAGATTTAGTGTTTGAATCATAAACCAATTGTTCATTAGAGGATCAGTTGGAACTTAAGGAACAAGACATAATATTGAGGGTAAAACAACACATTGACCCAGTTGGTATTACGAACAATCTGTGAAGGATCGACTTACTAATTATGGTTATATCGTGTGGACATAAATATATCTACAGTGAGGAGAGTGCATCTATCGAGCTATAGTTGTGTGTCTCGATAGTTAACGAATATTGATTAATTTGGTCTAAAAAGTTTGGCAAATTAATCTTAATTGTTGGAGCTCATGATCTGTAGGTCCATAAGGTCCCTCTTCTGGCTCGTAAAACATGAACACCTTGAACTATTAAATTGATTGAATTTAAAATAATATCAATTTGAATTGTTCAAATTGAATTTCAGTTTGAAAATGTTCAAATTGAAAATAGGTTTTTTGAGTTTGAATTAGTTCAAATTCAAATTAGGGTTTACATAATTATAATTTATATAATTAAAGTTTAATTTGTTGAAATTAAACAAATTGGATAGTGTATAGTATTAAGTGTTGATTTAAATATTAATTACATGAATTAGATTCACGTTTTAAACTAAATGTGTGATTAATTTGATATTTGATATCAAATTAGTCAATTAATTAAAAATCAAATTAATTTCCGAAATTGGTTTTTAAATTTTAGATTTGATTAATTGAGTATTAATTAAATCAAAATTGGATTAATTGTAGAAGTAATCAAAAGTAAAAGAAATTGGAAATTGGAAAAACATGAAAAATGGGTTTTCCCACTTTCATCTTGAAGCATGAGGTGCAACACATGCATCTTCACACAAATTCACTTTCCAATTGAAGTAGTTGCTGGCCAATTCCATTACTGAGGTTACCTGCATGTAGCTAAGTAATAAAAACACATCAAATTGGTTGAGATGAGAAAAATGGATTGAAAATTAAGACGCGGAAAGTGAATTTCTGCGTCAACTTCTTCTTCATCTTCAAACCCACAAAAACCTTAAGCAAATTCACTCAAATTTTAGTTCCACCGCTCAAATTCAAGGCTGAGAATAGTAGAGAAGATCTCTTAGTGGTTCACTATCAATTTGGAGCTGATTTGGAGTGAAGAGCAGCTTGGAATTGGAAGATTTCATAAAAGGTATGTTTATTTCGAACCCTCTTTTTAAAACATGCTTGTAGAACTTAAATTAAATGTAATTGGAGTGCTTATTGATTCCGTTTGCTTCCATTGCATGCTTATATATCATTTCATTATGTATATTAAATTGGATTTAATATATATGGTTATTTGATTATTGGACTAATTAATTAAATCAAAGTTATTTAATTAAATTTGAACTAGAGTAAGAATAGAAAATACTGAGAGAAGGGGGTCACCCCTCTTGTATATAAATAGGCCTTCGTGGCACATGTTTGTGACACAGTTGAATTAGAAATTCTGAATCCTAATCTTTTACTACTTCTCTCAAAATCTCTCTTCTTTTCTCTACTACTTCTTCTTCCTCTTCCAAATCTTGGAAACCACAAATCAAGTTCTTGGGATCCTAGAGAATAACAAGGTTTCATTTACGGTGGTGTCCCTTGATCATTGAAGAGACATTCTGGAGAAGATGATGAGGGAATTGTCAAGAATTTGGAAATCTACAAAGGTAAGGTTTAGTTCTTCCTTTTTTTTTTTTTTCTCTTCTTAAATGTATGCTAATCTTGATTGTTTATCCACAATGTTATTGTTTTTATACCATATTTTTTTTATGTAAAATCGAAAACAAAATTGTAAGGCAATCATAAGTTTTAGACATTATATATATGTCAACTTAATTGTCACACCTCCTCCCCTATTATCCTTTTAATCTGGATGAGGATATGACCATGGTAGTTACTAACCCTACTGCCAGTACCCACCACCAAAGCCTTCTATTCTAAATACCAACCTATTCAACACATTAGTAGTATACGCATACAACAAGCCTCCCTTAAGGTTCTACAAAGATACATAAACACATGCATACAACCACGACTTAACATCTACAGAAAAATATTCACAAATGGCCCAAAACATTCCTATTAAAGCCCTAGTCCCTCTCAAAATATGTGTACATAAACAAGCCATCAACCTTCTGAACAAGCTGGGCTTTTCAGTGGCAAGCAGCAGTAGGATCAACCTTGAGGAATTTGACCGCTACCTGAAAAGGAAAACATTTGAAAATGTGAGTTAGAAGCCCAATGAGTGACTTAATAAAAACATAAATCTCATGCTTAAACTGAAAGCTCGAAAACATAATACTGGAACTAAAATGTACCAAGCAAACATGTACACAAAACCTTTAAAACCATCATTAAACATCATTATTCCTTAGTTGAGAACGAGCATACATCGTTGTAGCTCCCAACGTCTGTTACCGGCCAAGAGACCCATACTTCGGTCTCCCTTTGCTGGTATATAGCCTAGGAGACCCATACTTCGGCCTCCCTTTGCTAGTATATGGCCTAGGTGACCCATACTTCGACCTCCCTTTATCCTTAGTCAAGAGTGAACTACTAGATCTAACCCTCAACGTCAACCTTAGTCGGGGAGAACCTTTTTGCTCAATCCCTCAATGTAACCCTTACTCGGGGAGAACCCTTTTACTCAATCCCTCGACGTCGTGTTACCAACGTGCACGTGGTATTTTCTTTGTACCGTCAACACCTTCGGTACATTTATTCAAATACCTTTCTTACCTTCAGTATCTGGCTCACTTAAGCTATCAAGTTCTCGAAGAGCATTAAAAGAATTGTTTTCAAATATAATATAAAAAACTCTTTAGGATACCTTCCCTACCTTCAGTATCCCTTTTCATTATGTGTAGAAATACCAATATAGGTAATTTGACAACCTTAAGTATTTAAGCATAGTACATCAGTACCATCGTACCTTAGATACTTAACTCAGATACTTTCTCATTATCTTTCAGTATCCGTCATATAACTAGTCATAAACATTTAGTTGAATACTAAGGTTTAGTGCTCAAATCATCATTCTAGTTCATCATGAAAACAGAGTTACTAAAACATGCTAAAAGTATTTGAACAAGATAACATATTTAAATCATGTCAATTTCTGTGGAAAACATGCTTTACTTAGCATGAGCAATAGCTTCAAACATATGTTGCTTGGCACTTCATTTGGACACTTAGCATGAGAAATATCTTCTAAGAAATAATAGTTTCTAAATCATTAAAATATTATTAAATTATCACATAGTCACTCACAGCTCGTTGACCTCTTAACGGGTTATACGCCTCTCCTAGCTCTTCTTGGCCTGAAAGGACATAATTCCCGGTTAACTACTTAGAATTCTTAGCCAAATATCTCAAATAGATCATTTACTAATGGAACTTTCATCATCAAAGACAGTTTTTACTAGCGAGATACTCATCACGAGTGCATTCTTCTCCTGAGCAAGATCCTCATGAGCGAGGTTCTTCTTGTGAGTGAGATCCTTCATCCCAGCAATACTCACTTTTCCAGCGAAATTCAGCCCAATTTCTAGCAAGATTTTCTTCTAGAGCGAGATCCTCGTTACAAAATTAGCGAGATTTCCTTCATTAGCGAGATCCTCAGCACAAAATTAGCGAGATTTCCTTCATAAGCGAGATCTTCATTCTCCATATGAGTTGTTTGCTTGTTTTTCCCAAATGGTTGTTTTCTTATGCACAGCTTCTCTATTACAATTTAAAAAATTCATAACTCAAAATCCAGCACTCTTTTGAAGAAACTTCCTTCTACAAACATGTTTAGACTTGATTAAATTTCTTACTTTAAGATTCCAACAAAAAATTCTTTATAGTTTGGCCTAGAGCTTTCAATCTTCATCCCAAGCCTTGATTAATCTGCGATTCTGCCTCTTCTGTAAATTCCTCACTTTTTGTTCTTCTTCTTCTGCAATCTTTCTCTAGCAAGGCAAAGTAGAAAACTAGATTCTCCCAGCTGTCAAACAACACTGATTTCACTAAATTTGCTCATGTAGATTGCCGAAACCAAGCTTTCGAAGTTTCTTTTCCCTTTTTAATCTTCCGGCCGCCTCCCGAATTCAAAGATTAACCGCCACGTGCCAAACCAATAAGTGAGTTTCCTTATATAATTTGTTTTTCCTTTCCTTTCTCAAAAAGTCCTATAAATAACATGGATTTTCACTTATTAGATATTTAATATATCATTCTTTTGGCTAAACACGCTTGTTTAGGAAACTTAGAATTCCGGGTTTACACTTAGCTACACAAGAACTTATTTCTTCTTGCTTCCATCCTCTATCCCTCCTAAAACATGGCTTATAACTCATTAGAAGACATCATATTACTTACTCTTACTTAAAGTAAATAGGGTTCGGGTTTTACATTAATTGTTGTACAATATAAACTTACAATTCGATTGACACATTCTCGAGTGGCTATCATCACAGTATTCATTTTTCTTTCCTTTTCGTGCTTCTTTTCATAAAGTCGAACAATAGGAAGGATTACTTGATATGTTCTACATGATCATACATATTTAATTAGCATAAACATATTAGAATAAAATATTTGATTTAATTGGAAAAACTTATTAGTTATTAGGCAAGATTCACATATCCCTTATGAGAAATGTGATGATTATATACACATTTCGCATTTCGACCTTCTTTCTCTATACAATTAATTAGTTGAAGTTACCTACCAAAATAATGTTACTATTGACATATATTTAGAATGAGTTACCTCTCATTCTTCACTTAATCTATCATTGACAAATGATGTCCACTGTTATTGATATATATGAGAATATTGTTGAGGAGGAAACTACAAGACCGATGGTTCATTTTTAAATTGTAGTATGAACTTCTAAGTCAATGTGGTCTTAAAAGTCAAACTTCCTGGATACAGACAATACTATACCATGTTTGGACTTAAGGCCAAATCGAACGAACATCTGCACAATGAAAAAAGTAGTAACAAAATAAACTAATAAACTACTATTCACATGAATTAAAATTATAGAAATCATATCGCTATACAATAAAGAAAGTTTATCTTTTAGATGTTTTGGAACTTTTTTCCAAGAATTGTATGCCACAGGTATTTGCTATCGGACACAATCTCCAATGTAGCTTTGCATTTTATTTGCAATAAATCCAATCGGTTGTCCGTGTTCATTATAATCAATAGGCAATCATTGCCCGAAGTTCTTTTTTGTCCCAACTCAGACAAAGTAGTTGAGCCATGTGAAACAATTATTGTACTGTTTTGTTGTGGGATCATATTTTTATCCTCTTTGCTTCTGCTACTTGACTCTTCCATGTGAACCTACAAAAAGAAAATATCATTCACACGCACAAAAAAACATATAATCTTAATATCTAATACATATAACCATAGTAAATGACATACCGCGTTTAATACATTATTTATCAGTCCATCTACTCTCACAATCATTTCTAACGTATGTGGATGTTGTATTATCAATCTCACAAGGTGTATCAACAATGGGCATTTTTTGCATAACTCCATAACCATCCTCCTTAAGCATATCTCCTATTTCATTTTCATAAAAATTATTTTCAATTGTTTGTTGTGGAGATGTTAAAACCATTGGCCTTTTAACCAAATTTGCAAGGTCTTTTACGTAGAAGACTTTTTTTGCTTGAGAGGCTAAAATAAATGGGTCTGATTTATGTCCAATACGATTGAGGTCCACAATAGTAAACTAAAACTCATATGTTTTTACTCTATTTCTATTCTCATCCAAATCACACCTGAATAAAATAAAAGATAATCCATGATACTCAAGCTCCCATATTTTTTATATTACGCGATAAAAGGTCATATCTGACATAACAGGGTTTTTGTCCTTAGCACTAGAGACTTGCATTGTAGCAGCCGTTAGACTAACTCCACTATTTTGAACCCTTCAAATATTATTGTGCTTCTTTGTGTGATAGTAGTAATCATTAACCAGGTAACCACAATATTTTGCCACATTTGGATAAGGTTTATTAGCTATCCATCTTAAAGAAGGCGATATGAAGTTTTTGGGAACTTTGAGAGTTAGTGCAACCTATGATATATTTTATAATAGTTTAGTAGTTAACATTTAATTATACATCAAATAATAGGGATTTAGAGATTACCTGTGTGGATAACCACCGACTGAATGTGCGATGATGTTATCCTTGAAGCCACTTTCTACTTTGACCTTTACCAGAATTGAGCTTAAACAAAAGATTCATATGTTGCCTATTATAAATGACAAAGTTAGTAGATCATTTAACAATCAACTAGTCTAAAACGAGAATAAGATGAAGATATACATACCTGACGTACAAAGCACATCATTTATGTTTTGAATGACATAAAGATGAGTTCCATCCAACTGATCCTTACTTGGTTTGATAAAAGAAGCAGCTGACAATGCTCTATCAATGCTTGAATTCACTTTTCTTATCGATGAGTTCAACCCGATAGAATTAACTCCATATATAAATTCATAACAAAACTCTATAGCCTCCTTAACAATATAATTTTCTCTAATACATCCTTCTAGTCGATTTCTATTTCGTACATAAGTTTTCAACACTTTCATGAATTGTTCGAAAGGATAAATCCATCTCAAATAAACAGATCCACAAAAACTCAACTTCTCTTACGAGATGCACTACAAGGTGTACCATTATTGTGAAGAATGATGGTGGAAAATATTTCTCTAAGAGGCATAGAGTAACAACTATATTATCTTACATACCCTTTAACTATGAATCGATCGCCTTACAACATATAGCATCAAAGAGGAAACATAGGCGAGTAATTACAAGTCTTACATGTTTGGGTAAAATATCACGAATGGCCACAGATAATAATTGTTGCATAAGAACATGATGGTCATGCAACTTAAATCCGTAAAGTTTCAAATCTTTGAGCGACACTAAACTATGAATGTTCGATGGATAGCCTTCAAGTACTTTAATTTTTTATAGTGTCTTACAAAAGCTTAATTTATCAGCTTGTGATAATGTATAACATGTTGGAGATAAAAAGACTTCTCCCATTTGAGGGGACAACACTAATCTAATGTTTAACTCCACCAAATGTAATCCAGTTTTTATTCCATCCTCCATTTTACTAGGAATATCAAGCAACGTGCCCATGAGATTTGCACACATATTCTTTTCAATGTGCATCACATCTAAATAATGTCGCATGTCAAGATACTTCAAGTATTCAAACTAAAAAAGAATAGATTTTTTCTTCCAATAAGTTGAAGGATTATCTCCACTGTTTTTCTTGTTTGATAGTTTTCTTACCAAATGAATACTGATACTTATTTTTTCTGCAAGAATTTCTTCCTTGCTTAATGCTTTAGGAGCTAATTCTAATTCTCGTGTGCCATTAAAAGCTTTCTTTTGTTTCCTATATGGATGATGTCGTGGTAGAAAGTTGTGATGCCCAAGATATGCCATCTTCTTCCCTTTTGGTAAATAAGTGGATGAAGTTTTCTGTCCACAAATGGGACATGCATGATATCCTTTACCATACAACCACACAATTTGCCATATGCAGGAAATTCATTAATGATCCATAATAAAATAGCTTCAAGCGTGAAACGTTGTTCTTCACATGCATCGTAACATTTTATCCCATCTTCCCAATTTTTTTCAAATCATCTACTAACAATGTAAATAAACATCTATATTATTTTTCGGTTGTTTAGGACCAGATATTAATGCAGTCACTATAAAAGAATTTTGATTCATGCATAACCATGGAGGTAGCATCATTAACATCACTGGCCAACAACTATATCTACTACTAAGATCTCCATGTGGTTTGACCCATCTATGGAAAGAGCAAGACGGAGATTTCTAGGTTCTGACCCAAACTCTGGCCACAAATTGTCTATTTTTTCCACGATAGTGCATCTTTGGGATGTTGTAATAGACCATCTATTTATGTTTTCTTTTTTGCATTCCATATCAATAAACTTCATGTTTCTTTGCTTCAAAACATTCTCTCAAATCTTGGAATTGGGGAGAAATACCACATGACTTTTGCTAAGACATTTTTAACCCTTTCATTTAAATTTTTATGAAGCTTCCATCTTGACGTACCACAAATGGGACATACATTTACATCAGAGAGTTCTTTTCTAAACAAGCAACAATCGTTGCTACATGCATGAATATTCTCGTACTTCATTCCAAGAGTACACAAAATATTTTTTATCTGATAAGTAGAAGTTGGAATTTCATTAGTACTATGTAATATCCAACAACTCAGTGAAACTCTTATCGCTCCCTCCAAATTTAACTTTCAAATTATATAACTTTATCAATGTAGATATTTTGGTAAAAGTTTTACACTTTAGGTACAATGATTTCTTCGCATCATCTAGTAATTCTTCAAAATTATCAGATTTGTCATTAAAATAGTTGTGTGCAGCCTCAAACATTCCAATTGTGTCATCAGCATCAACAACATCCTCATCAAATTCGTCTCTTTCACTAGTAGACACATTTCCATTGTTTCTCTTAATCGGTAATGATTCACAATGAAAAATCCATGTTTGATAACTTTGATCTATACCATTAAACAATAAGTGATCTCTTATTGTTTACATTTAGAGCCTTTCATTCACACACTTCAAACAAGGATAACTCGTGACATTCGGCATATTCAAATGTTGTAGACCATTTTTAATAAACATCTCAACCTCTAAACCATATTCTGTTGACATTCTATTCATTTTCATCTATGACTTATTCATGATTGTACAATATGTGACTTAATCTACAAAAGAGACAACAATAACGAGGAAAAATTACGTAACCTTAAGTTTGTAAACTAACCATAATCAACAATAAGACCTAAAACTTGTTTATATCAACATGAGAAAAACACAAAAGAACACAAATAAAATATTTTCAAGACTAAAATATAACCCAATAAAATGTTCTATAAGCACGTTAGCCACCAAATAAAAAGATGATAGCAAGACCATTAAACAAGTTCATATTCATGAACTAATTTTCATTTTAGCACTTTAAAATCTTATAAACCATAATCAGCAATAATACCTAAATTAGTTTATATTAAATTTTGAAATAAACTCAAAAGAATAGCACAAATAAAATATTAAAGGTTAAAATATAATTTTAAAAAATCGCTCTAATAAACACTTGAACCACACCAAGAAAGACTATTAACCAAGTACATATGCTTGAACTAATTTCATTCCACCATTTCAAAATTTCAAGAAAATTAATCATTGAAATAAAATAAAATGAAAGAAATAACCTTAAGTTACTATATTGAAAATAAACATGACAATAAATTTTTACCTTTGGAGCAAGGAAACAACTCAAATAACCCACATAAAAATTGTGAAGAACTTCACTCAACCCACAAGCTTGAAGAGATATGAATCGGAGCTCAATGAAGCAAATCTCAGTTGAAATCGGCAGATCTAGAAAATGCACAACGCTAGCGAGCGTTGAACCTGGCGAACAGAGTTGAATCATCATACCAACGACTAGGTCAGAAGACCCATAAGTAGATCAGACAAATGGACGATTGGATAGGAAAAGCCCACGATTAGATTTACAAATCCGATATTGGCAACCCACCTACACGATCGGAACGAGCTGTACACTAAGAGTTATGCACGACGAGCTGAACGTCCAGATCTCTCTATGCTCGTCATCGAAGGTTTACACGACTGGAACCAACAAATAAAGGGACTAATGACGAGTTGAACGACAACGAACTAACACGTGAGCTGAACAACACAACTGATGACGAGCTAAATGGCAACGAATTACACGCACGAGCTGCATGGATGCTGACGATCTGTCAAAGGAAAGAGGGTTTGAATTAGAGAAGTGAGAAAGGAAAGAGAAGAAAGATAGTGAAATGGAAGAGATGATATTTTTTTACTCAATGGAAAAAAATAAATAGGTATCCACAATGTTAGTTTTAAAGCGAAACTATAGCCTATCTTTAATGTCGGTTTAAAACCGACATTAAAAATCCATTTTTTTTATTAAAAAAACTGACATTGTACATCTATTTTTATTTTTTCCCACCGAAATTAAAACCCAAAATTCTTGTAGTGACAAGTATGTAGTCTCTCGCTATTCAAAGGTACTTGAGGATGGTTTTAACTGATGGTCAGTGATCTAATCTTAGATTAGACTGATATCTACTAAAAATTCTCATTGTATAGCAAATATTAGGTCCAGTACATAACATTACATACATAAAGCTACCAATAACCGGTGCATAAGGAATTTGGCCCATCTTCTCCACCTCTTGAGGAGTTTTAAAACACTATTTCATAGACAATACAATTTCATGCCTGAAAGGTAATAAACCCTTATTGAAATTGTGCATCGAATATCTAACAAGTTTCTTGTCAATATACGATGCCTAAGACAAGGTTAGTTTTTTATTCTTTCAATCCATAATGATCTGGATCCTTAGAACAAACTGCACATCTACTAGATCTTTCATTTGGAATTAGGCGGCTAACATGTATACCCTTAAACCTATTTTACTAGCTAAACATGTTTAGATCCTTCTAAATACTTGACTACCCTAAACACGTGTTTTAATTCTTGAAAGCATTAGTTATAATGTTGTAGTAGTTGAAATGATACGGAAAATATAATGGGAATGTCGTGAAGGTAGAGATAAGGAAAAGTTTCGAAGTCTTGAAAGGGAATGATGCATTGAAAGATAGAAAGAAGTAGGTATTTTTCCTAAGTGTTAAAGTTCAGGTCTCGGGTAAGAAAAATGAGCTAACACTTAGATGGAAATTGGAATCTAAAAGAGAGGGACACATGATTTCCTATAGGCTCAAGAGTCCAAGGGAGGAAATGGGATAAGTTTAACATATGGCATGCATCCACGCCATTTAGAGGTTAATAAAGGCCAAAGATGGAAAGTATGTGGATAGCTGAATCTACCTAGGTGAACGTATGATAAGCATGGAATGATGATTGATGAGTATTAGAGGTTAAGGAGGTGTTGGTGGGTGGCAAAACTAAACACGAGTGTCTAAGGATAAAGCCATTGTATGCGTTAGGCAAGGATGTGTAGCGTTAGCCTAGGCATGCATTAGTCGAGAATGAAGATTAACTTGGACGCCAACCCGATGTTGATGAGGGATTTAAGCGTCTAGCTTAATCACTCAATTAATAGGCTAAGTGGCATGCTTAGAGGTCACAAATAAGGGATAATGCGCCAGATGTTGTCTTAAGGAACTAGCTGATCATACAGCCACAATATAAAAAGATAGTTTGAATTGAGGTGCTTAGTTTGGGCATTCTAATCGTGCTAAGGAAGGAAAGCCTATTGGTTTGAAGCTTGAATTGTGGAAAGATTAATCTAGGACTGCCAAAGGGAAACTCTCAAGGAAATCAGCTAAAAGTCAAGGAATCTCTTCAATTTTTCGAGGATCTTAGGCTGTGTCGACGAGTTGGGAAGATTGGTAAATTCCAAGCTCGTAGAGAAGGCTTAGAGGCTAATAAGGTGAGTTGGTTAAGATGTCTAAGAGTAAGTTCTTAGAAGGAAATTTCATGAGATTAAGTTTAGAATGTAAGTTATTCAAGCTGAAAATGAAATATGGAATTTTGGTTGGATGAATAAGCAAGTAGCTGCAACCCACGCATAAGCAAGCAGCTAACCAACTGAAGCCAAGTGTAGGCAAGAGTGCGCGTAGGCGAAGGCGTGCATTAGAATGAGTGGCCGTTGGTCGAAGCATGCACGTGGGGTGCGTGAGAGGCTACGTGCTATGAAAGTAAGTGTTGAGAGTTACAGCCACAAACATTCATCGCTTAGGCAGGATAGGAGCGTCTAATGCCAAGGGAGTGTCGTGTGCATGCTGACACCCATCTAGCTAGTTGCAAGGTAAAATTTTGGTTAAGTGTGGCAATGCGTTAAGTATCAATGTATTGAGGATGCACCGAGTAAAAAGGAATGAGATGGATGCGTCGAACTAAATTTGAGGCTTAACATGCATTCAGTTTGACTAGTAAGTTAAGCTCAAAGGGGGGGCTAAACGCATTAACCAAAAACTCTTATCATTTTTACAGGGCAAACACATATAGAGGTGGCTTACAACCCTTTAAGGGAGTAACTCAAGATAGTGAGTGACTAACTTTCAAAATATTTGCTAAGTGTTTTACTTATAAATTTCCAATGCATTGTTAGTTTATCTTGATTTTTCCAACAAATGTTTTAATTAATTGGAATTGATTATGAATGCATGTTGATGGTTTAAAGACAAATTTTACATGTAATTTTCATATGTTCCAATTAAATTTTATGCAATGTTTTAGCATTAGAATGAGCTATTATTGATTCCTTTAAGCATGATAAGTATATTGTTGTATGATGTTAACAAGTATGTTTGATATGTAAAACCTACTTCCAAGCATTGGTACCGAAGGTATGGTATGGTACCTGGCTATATGACGACTTGCTACTGAAGGTATGGTAAGGTAAGCAGGATCTTACTCAGTTCTATGTACACGTATAATCTATGTATTGATGTTGTTGAGATCGAGCAAAAGGGCTCTCTTTCAACCAAGGTTACTACGAATTGAGCAAAAGAGCTCTCTCGCATATTCAGACGAAGAAGTAGAAGAATTTTATAGAAAATGTCAATGAGTTTTAGTTCAAGGTTTTACATGCTATGATTCTATATTTTGAAATTTTTATTTTTGAACCTTGGAACATGAATGTAAATGTTTCATTCTAATGTTTATATCGTGAGCTAAGAAAGTATGATTTATTTTTTTAAAAAAAAGTCACTCACTGAGCATTTTCAGCTCACCCTTTTTAATTTTTTCTCCCCAGGTAGCGATCGACGTCTTGAGACCGCAATTTTGCCAGTCAGTCACTTCTAATAAACCTCAGAGGATTTGAAGCTTAAATGGCTCATTATGTCTTGTTAAACTTCGATTTTATGTTCATGTTCTAGGAGTTAGGGTAAAGTGTTGAGTGATTGTAAATAATCTAACTTCGACCTCTTAATTGTGTTATATTTAAATAAAGTGTCCTAATATGAGAGAATCTATATGTTGAGTTATATTGACTATGTGGTAATAATCTATTGTGAGATATAAACTGCTAATCAGGTACCAGGGGTACAGGTTCATGGAAGGCAATAATTGTCACAAGAGGGTTGGTACACACTTCTTCTCGAACTAGGAGGATAAATCAATAAGGGTTGTGACATAACAATTGTTTAACAAGGGGCGTGACATAACAATTGTTTAACATTTTTCAGTAGCCCTACATCATTCCCAATGAGTAAGATATCATCCACACAATGTTGGGAATGTCCTAAAACTCGCAGTTCGTAAACATTGAAAACATATTCTATTCATCAATAAAAGTATTATTGAGTGTTTCATTCAATAAATTGTTGTTGATATTGCATTATGTTATAAAAATCCAATAAACAAATACATGACTATAATATGAATACTTTGACTTTATGTGAAGACATAAAAGTGGATCAAGTTTAAGTATATAGCCAAAATGGTCTATAAGTATATGGATGAGATTGGGTACCTCATCTCATGACACTATCGAATGCAACCCACTTTATATACTGATACAAATGATGTGATCCCAAAATCATTCATGCAGGGACATGTGAGTGGAGGCATTTTATGCAATGAGTTTATATAAGACCGAAACTCGAAATAGTCACTTTTCTTTATAACAATCGTTTACTGTTAAAACTGACTATTTCAATTTCGATGGCCTAGGGTAACTCAATCTTAATCCTGAGCCAAATATGAATTTCTGTTTATTCGGGATTATCCTTTAATCTACATGGGTGAGAGTAGTCCAACAACACTGCTCAATAAGCCTCCCATTTTGGGTATAAAACCAGATAGAGTGTTAGGGACATAGTTCTGCAATATGGGATTCACTTCTACCTAACTTAAGGTTAGCATATAGGTTGTTCTTTTAAGTACGGATTCCTGGTCTTGAACAATGGAGCCCGCCCTTTCATGATCGAAAGGGTCTTGGTTTATTATTTGGACTTTAAACCAAATTGTTCTATAGAGGATTAGTGAGAGCTTAAGAAGAAAGATGTATTTACAGGGTAAAACGGAAATTTTGACATAGCCGTAAATACAAACAGCCTGTGAAGGATTGACTTACTGATTATGGTTAAAATGACCAGAAATATATCTATAGTGAGAAGAGTGCAACTATTGAGCTATAGTAGTGTGTCTCGGTAGTTAATGATCATTGATTAATTTGGTCTAAAGAGTTTAGCCAATTAATCTCAAATCGTTAGAGCTCATGATCTGTAGGTCCATAAGATCCCTTTATTAGCTCGTAAATTATATCTTAGAATCGTGAATTGAGCAGATTTGAAATGTTTAAATTCGAAATTAGGGTTTTGAATTTGAAGTGTCCAAATTCAATAAGGGTTTTAATTAATTGTATTTGATACAATTAAAACGTTAATTTTGTTGAAATCGAAAGAAATCAGGGAGATTAATATATTTAAATATTCATTTAAATATTAATTAACATGATTAGGATTCATGTATAAATTAGGTGTTTGATTAGTTTAATATTTGATATTAAATTATTAATTAATTAATTAATTAAATTTGTTTAATTAGTTATTTAAATGAAAACATTTTTTTATTTTCGAAATTCATATTTCAATTTTGATTGAATTTTATTTAGTAAATTAAAATTAAATTGAATTTTTTTAAAAAAAATGAGAAAAATGAAAGTTAGTGGATTAATCAAACATTTGTTGGATTAATCCCTTAATAAACACCTAACCTACTCATAATCAGCTTATTGAGGTGTCAATATGCTAAGCTTGAAGTGTTTGCATGATAAACCTACTTAAATACATTTGATTTGATCCTATTTGTTTTTCATGCAACTGTTTTTTCCAGAAAATCGGCTACTCTCACCAAAACCCTCTCTTTTTCCTAATCAATTGCCCTCAATTCAGTATTTCCACCATACAATTGAAGGCTGAGGATAGTAGAGAAGATCCTCTTGGTGGTTTACTGAAAGATTGAATGACAAATTTGTGGAATTCAACTGAAATTTGAAGGATTCTCATCAAAGGTAATATGCTCATGAAACCCTCTTTTGAAAATTGTGTTAATGCATGCTTTTAAACTCAAATTAAGTGTAATAACTGTGTTTATTGATTCTGATTTCTTTAGCTGCATGTTAATTTACTCTATCACAAACAATACTAAGAAAGCTACTAAATTGTCGATGATTTTCTTGTAGACACAAGGATCATCAATATTTTGGTCAAAACCATAAGATTTGACCGTAGTATCAAATCTTATATTCCAAGATCGAGACACCTATATTAATCCATAAATGGACCGATTAAGCTTGGAAACCATTCGCTCCTGACCTCGTTTAATGAACCCCTCTAATTGTTGCATATAGATGGCATTCTCAAGATTATCATTCAGACATGCAGTCTTGACGTCCATTTTCCATATCTCAAAATCATAATATGTGGCAATGGACAGGAGAATTCAGATAGACTTAAGCACGGCAACATGTGAGAAATTTTCCTTATAGTTCACTCCCTCCACATGGGTATAACTGTTTGCCACCAATCTAGCCTTAAGGGTATGTATCTTTCGATTTACACATCTATTTTTTCTTGTATTTCCATTTATAACCTATAGATTTTACCCCATCAGGTTGATTTACATGATCACAAACTAATTTGAAGTACATAGACTCCATTTCGAGATCCATAGCCTTAACCAATTTATCTTTGTTTAGATCACCCATTACCTATTTATAATACAATGGATCCTCAACTCCGCCATCTGATATGATGATTAGAGTTTCTTTTAAACCCATTTAATGAGTGGCGGGTTCGAAAACCTTTTATTACGTCAAGGTTCCCTCAACTGTTGAGGTGGATGTGCGTGACTAGATGAACCGACATTAACAACTTTTGGTGATGTACTAGCATCTTCAACAACTCTTGTTAAAGTGTCGGTAGTTTCATTGGAAAGTTTACTCAACACAACCTTACTGCGGGACTTATGCTTCTAATGTAGTCCTCTTCTAAAAATGTAGCATATTTCGATACAAATACTTTATTTTCTTTAGGATCATAGAAGTTGTTGATATGTCCTAAAACTTGTAGTTTATAAATTAATAAACATATTCTGTTTTGTTTTTCGATAAAATTGTTATTGAAATTGTAATCTTGAATCCAATAAACCAAGGTCCTGAGGTTATTTAATGTAGTTTGAACTTTATGTAGTGACATAGATGTGTATCAAGTTCAAATATATAACCAAAATGGTCTATAGTATATGAATAAGGTTGGGCGCCTTATTCTGAGGACACTATGGATGCGGCCCATTTTGTAGTTAGTAAAAAAGATGTGATCCTAAATCGTTCATGTGGAGACATGAAAATGGGGGCATCCTATGTAAAGAGTTTACATAAAACTGAACCATGAAATAGTCACTTTTTACGTTTTAAACGCAGTGCTTTGTATAAAACTGACTATTTCGTTAATTGATGACCTAGGTAAAATAATTTTAATCCTAAGCTAACTATGAACTCCTGTTCACTCGGAATTATCCTTAGATCTGCATAGGTGAGGGCAACTCATCATCGTTGGCCCAATAAGCCTCCCATTTCAGGGGGTAAGATCAGGTGGATAGCTGAGAACATAGGGTGCAAGACGAAATTCACTCCTACCCGTTATAGGGATAATGATAGGTTATTCCCTTTAGTACTGAATCCAGGTTTTGAATAAGGGGCCCCACCCTCTCCTTGGCCCGAAAGGGGTTCGGTTTATAGGGTGGACCTTAAACCAATTGTTCATTAGAGGTTCCTCTACTAGCTCATATGGAATAAACTTAGAACGGTATGATAGAATGATTTGAATTGTTCGAATTAGGTGAAGAGAGATAAACCGACAAGTATATGTGATATACTGGTCGGGTTGTTCAGTTTAGAGATACAGCTTTAATATTTAAATATGATTTAAATATCAATAATATGAATACGTTTATATTCGGAAGCTCAGAAATAATGGAAATGGTCAAAGATGTAAAAAGTCAAAGAGTTGACTTTTGACTTTGAAAAGTCAAACTTTGACCGACCTTATATTCAAATGTGATTTGAATTTCGAGAAAATGAATGTGGATTCATGCTCGAGAGGTCAAAATTTTTCGACACGGAAAAATCATAAAAAGTCAAAATGTTGACTTTTTGGTCAAAGTTTGACTTTGACAAAATGACTATTTTGCCCTTTGACTATTAGTGGAAAAATCCAAACTTTTGTTGGATAATTCCACTAACAAAATAGTGGACTAGGTGTTGGCTTATAGTGGAAATATTAAGCCCACTAAGATAGTAGATTATAGGTGTTGGGTTTTTATAGATTTGCTTCATGCAATTGTTGCATGACTTTTTTCTATAAATTGAGCTTTTAATTATGGATGAACAACATTTGGCCATTTTTCCAAAATTGTTTTCTAAACTGGGCTGGAAAAATGAAAAAACCCAAACCCAAATTCATTCTTATTTTCCATCTCTTTTTTATCTCTCGGTTTTTTTCATCCATCAGGTTCTACAATCAGGTTCTGAGTCCAGAGGATAGTAGGTCAACTCTACTGGTGGTCCGAAAGAGTTCGGGTCGAGATTCAACGAGGAAAAGCGTTTTTCGAGAGCTAGAAAGGTTGTATCCTACACTTTTAATTTACTGTTTTTTTCCTCTTTTTTGCATGCTAATTTCCTTTTGATTAGAAGCAATTAAAGTGTAATTAGATCCTTATTCCGCTGCGTATGTCTCGTGTTCCATCATGTGGTATTAGAGCATGCTTTAATTACCCTCAATTGCTTTTGGTGGGTGTTTTTCCCTTTCTATTCAAAGGTTGAATGAAATATGGACTAAAGTGGACTTATTATGATTTTAGAAAAATTTGTAATTGCTCACATGTTTGTGAGCATTAATGTGTGTAAAAGGGTCTGTAAATTTGTTGGAGTCATTAGAGTTGAAATTAGGCTGTAATTGCTTAATTCCGGGAGAGAAGACAACAACAAAATTTAAGAAATTGTGATCACAGACCTGAATTATGCTCTTAGACCCGAGAAGAAAGCTCCCAGACCCAACCCGGATTTCTTGCACGCACATCTAACTTTGCACGCCTACCCCGCCTGAGATCCAACCCGATTTAGAGCAACCCGTGCGCACCAACTGTCGACGAAATGCTTTAGCCCATTCCGCCACCCCACCCAGTTCTCAGCCCGAAGCTTCCTCACGTGCGCCATTCACCTGTGCGTCTTCCGCGTCCGCTACCTTCGCGTTAAGTTTAACCTGACCTGCCCTACGCCTTCGTTGACCGCGCCAGCGAGCGTTGACTAGCAGGTCCAGACGGTCTTGACCAGTTTGTTTAACCTGGTTGAGTCGGTTTGACCGGTTCAACTTGGTTTTTGGAGTTTTTGGGCTGGTTCGAGAGTTTTTTTGCCGGTTCAACATGGTTTAAAGTGTTTGAAGCCGGTTTCGGGAAGCTGGTTGCTGATTTGTGTAATATATTAGTTATTTGTTTGTTTTTAATGCCAAAATCGGTCCACTTTAGTGTTGGTTACCTATTATGCATGTGATGTATAATTTTGTTTGATTATGTGTGCATATAGTATGCAATATAGTTTTAAAACCCCACCATACAAAAAACATGCGACGTGCATTTGTTATATCTGATAAGTGTTATAAAATATATTCTATGCATGTTTAGATTTAATATAAGTGTTATATTAAAGCATCTTTGTTTGAAGGAAGAATGTTATAGATGAATGCTCTAGGGTTACAATTGTTATAATTTATTTTATAATTATTATAAAATAACCTAGACTTCTAAAATCTATAACAAAAATAAGATGCATGCTCACTTAGGCTTAACCATCGAGCAATCCAAATTTTTATAGAAAATAGGTCGATATCTTGTAAAACCAAAGTTACAAGAAAACTCACTCGGCGAGATCTTGGCAAAAAGTCGGATAAGATGACTAAGGTTGAAGGTTTTTAAGTTGACGATTCACGGAACACTTACTGCCTGGAGACCGAGCCGGCGTCTGAGTTAGGTTAAACCGATTTTATGAGCATGGGTGAGCGATGTGAGGTAATAAAATTTGTTTATCACCTAGACATCATAGGTTAAAAATCCAGTATAAAAGTTATACTCAGATGAATCACCTAGACTTAAGATATATTTAGTTAGTCAAAATGTATCGCTAAGTATTTTATACCCTAATCATCTAGAACACTTCAACTGGAGAGAAGTAATGTACTTTTAGCTCTAGCATCCCTGAGAGTTAAGACCGTGAGATTCATGCTTGGCTTTAGGTCGCCTTGGGAGCGGACTCCATTCGGAGAGTGTTTGCATGAGTCAATACCAAGGTGAATAGTGGAAGTTGTTCATAGTAAGTGGGAGGAGAAAGTATGTCAACACATCCTACGGTGTCTTCCATTAGGTCACACCTTGAGATTCCTATAATGCGCCTGCATGTCTGCCCTAAAGCGACCTTACCAATCGGAAGGCTGTATTATAGGATTCAAAACTCTATGAACTCTAAAAATTGATAAGGTCTCTCAGGTCTGCTTTCATTCTTGTCTTTCCAACTTTGGGAGCATAATGATTCCAATCTTTGAGGTCTAAAAATGGAGGGTCACACTTACGAGAATTACTAAGTGTTAGTAAATTCTTGACCAAAGTTGCGATAACTGAGTTACTATAGGAATAAGAGTTATTCTAGTGATAGTATCTAGCCAAGATAGTCTTGGTTCAACAGAGGAATAGTCTATCACCCCTCGGTGAAGGTTATTCTAAACCATTGAAATGTCACTGCAAAATATATTAATGAAGGGTACATTATTAGTTTTTTTTACTAAACTTGATTGGATTTAAAAGATTAATGTTTTTTTATAAAAAAGAATATGTTTTTCCTTTCAGCATGACTAGCTCTTTAGTTCAACTATTAGCTTCTAAAAAACTTAACGTCGACAACTACTCAACATGGAAAACAAATTTGAATTCAACACTAGTAATAGATGACCTAAGATTTGTCTTAACTAAGGAATGTTCTCAAGCCCCTGCCTCGAAAGAAGCACAAGGTAAATATGATTTACTAGTTATTAAAACATGTTTAGTGGAGTATGATACCTCGACCTGGATATTGGATTCATAAGCCACTAACCATATTTGCTTCTCTTTTCAGGAAACTAGTTCCTAGAAAAAGGTTGAAGAAGGCAAGATCACTCTCAAGGTTGGAACATGAGAAGTTGTCTCGGTCGAAGCAGTGGGAAACTTGAAGTTGTTTTTCAACGATAGATATATCATACTTAAAGATGTTTTGTATGCTCCTAAAATGAGATGGAATTTGATATCTATCACAAGTATATTGGAACAAATGTATAAAATATCTTTTGAAGTTAATGAAGCATTCATTTTCAGAAAAGGTATTCAGATTTGTTCTGTTATACTTGAAAACAACTTATATAAGTTAAAACCAACTAAAGCAAAATTTGTCTTAAATACTGAGATGGTTAGAACAGTCGAAACTCATAATAAAAGGCAAAAGTTTCTTCTAATGTCTATCTATGGCACTTAAGACTTAGCCATATAAATCTCAAAAGAATTGAGAGATTGGTTAAAAATGGACTCCTAAATCAGTTAGAAGACCATTCTTTACCTCCATGTGAGCCTTGTTTTGAGGAAAAAATGACAAAGAGATCTTTTACTGGAAAAGGTCTCAGAGCCACAATACCCATAGAGCTAGTACATTCGAACCTCTGTGGATCGATGAATGTCAAAAGTCGAGGTGGGTATGAATATTTCATCAGTTTTATTGATGATTATTCAAGGTATGGTCATATTTACCTAATGCATCACAAGTCTGATTCTTTTGAAAAGTTCAAAGAATATAAGGTCGAGGTTGAGAACCAGTTAGGTAAAACGATTAAGACACTACGATCAAATCGAAGTGGGGAGTACATGGACTTAAGATTCCAGGACTATATGATAGAACACGGAATCAAGTCACTACTCTTTGCACCTAATATGCCTAAGCAGAATGGTGTATCTAAAAGAAGAAACAGAACCTTGTTGAACATGGTTCACTCAATGATGAGCTTTGCTAAATTACTTGATTCCTTTGGGGACATACATTAAAGACGATTGTCTATATTTTGAATAACGTTCCCTCTAAAATTGTTTCAGAAACACCTTATGAGCTATGGAAAGGGCGTAAAGGCAATTTACGTCACTTTAGGATTTGGGGATGCTCGACATACGTGTTGGTGCAAAATCCTAAAAAATTGGAACGTCATTCAAAACTATGCCTATTTGTAGGTTATCCAAAAGAAACAAAAGGTGGTCTATTTTACGATCCTCAAGAGAATAAGGTATTCACATTCTTAGAGGAAGACCACATAAGAAGTCATCAACCTCGCAATAGACTAGTATTGAATGAAATTTCTAAAGATGCTACAGATAGAGCTAGTTCATCTATTAAAGTAGTAGATAAAACTAGTACATCTGGTCGTTCACATCCTTCTCAAAAGTTGAGAATGCCTCGACGTAGTGGGAGGGTTGTTTATCAGCTTGATCGTTACTTAGGTTTAACAGAAACACAAGTCGTCATACCTGATAACGACATAAAGGATCCATCGACCTATAAACAGGCGATGAAAGATGTGGACTGTGATCAGTGGGTCAAAGCCATGGACCTCGAAATGGAGTCTATGTACTTCAATTATGTATGGGAACTTGTAGATCAACCAAATGATGTAAAACTATTTGGTTTTAACTGGATCTACAATAGAAAACGAGACAAGGCCAGTAAAGTACAGATTTTTAAGGCTCGAATTGTGGCAAAGGGTTATACCCAAAGAGAGAGAATGGACTATAAAGAAAATTTCTCTCCCGTTGCCACGCTTAAGTCGATTAGAATACTCTTATCCATTACTACCTTTTATGACTATGAAATTTGGTAGATGGATGTCAAGACAACCTTTCTAAACGATGATCTTGAAGAGAGTATCTATATCGTTCAATGAGAGGGGTTTATTGCACAGGGTCAAGAACAAAAGGTTTATAAGCTTCAAAAACCCATTTATGGGTTGAAATAAGCTTCTAGATCTTCGAATATAAGATTTGATACTGCGATCAAATCTTATGGCTTTGTACAGAATGTTGATGAGCCTTGTATTTACAAGATCATCAATTCCACTATAGCGTTCTTAGTTTTATATGTTAACGATATTCTACCTATTGAGAATGAAGTAGGTTACCTAACTGACATCAAGAAATGGCTAGCAACGCAGTTCCAAATGAAAGATTTAGGAAATGTGCAGTATGTTCTCGAGATTCAGATTATTCGAAACCACAAGAACAGAACACTAGCCATGTATCAAGCAATTTATATAGAAAAAATGTTGTCTAGGTATAAGATGCAGAATTCCAAAAGAGGTCTGTTACCTTGCAGATATGGAATTCATTTTTCTAAGGATTAATGTCCTAAGACACCTTAAGAGGTTGGGGATATGAGACGCATTCCCTGTGCTTCCGCAATAGGGAGCTTGATGTATGCAATGTTATGTACTAGACTTTACATATGCTACGCAGTAGGGATAGTCAATCGGTATCAGTCCAATCCTGAATATGATCATTTGGATTGCCGTTAAAAATATCCTCGAGTATCCTAGGAGAACAAGAAACTACATGCTCGTGTATGGTACTAAGGATTTGATCCTTACTGGATACACTAACTATGATTTTCAAACCGATAAAAATGCAAGAAAATCTACATCAAGATCAATGTTCATTCTGAATGGAGGAGCAGTAGTGTGGAGAAGTGAGAAGCAAAACTGTATTGCAGACTTCACAATGGAAGCTAAATACGTAGCTGCATGTGAAGCAGCAAAGGAAGCAGTATGGTTGAGAAAGTTCTTGACAGATTTGGAAGTCATTCCAAATATGCATCTACATATCACCCTATATTGTGATAATAGTGGTATAGTTGCAAATTCAAGAGAACCAAGAAACCAAAAGCGTGGCAAGCATATTGAGCACAAATACCACCTGATCCAGGAGATTATACATCGTGGAGACGTTGTAGTGACCCAGATATCTTCTGAGCAAAATATTGTTGATCCTTTTACAAAGGCCCTCACAGCTAAAGTGTTTGAAGGTCACCTACCGAGTCTAGGTCTATGAAGTTTGTAAACTAGGACAAGTGGGAGAACTAGTTTATTGTATTCATATGTTTATTTTACTCATATGTTTCTCACTTAAATTCAACATTGTGATACTCCACTAGGAGTTTTAGTCCAAGTAGGAGTTTGTTGGATTTTATGTCCTGAAACTGGTAGTTTATTAATTAATAAACATATTATGTTTTGTTCTTCGATAAAATTGTTATTGAAATTGTAATCTTGAATCCAATAAAATAAGGTCCTGAGGCTATTTAATGTAGTTTGAACTTTATGTAGTGACATAGATGTGGATCAAGTTCAAATATATAGCCAAAATGGTCTATAGTATATGAATAAGATTGGACGCCTTATTCTAGGGACACTATGGATGCGGCCCATTTTGTAGTCAGTACAAACTATGTAATCCTAAATCGTTCATGTGAAGACATGAAAGTGGAGGCATCTTATGTAAAAAGTTGACATAGGACTGAACCATGAAATAGTCAATTTTTACGTTCTAAACGCCGTTTTTTTGTATAAAACTGACTATTTCGTAAATTGATGACCTAGGTAACTTAATCTTAATCCTGAGCTAACTATGAACTCCTATTCACTTGAAATTATCCTTAGATCTGCATAGGTGAGGGCAGTTCATCATAGTTGGCCCAATAAGCCTCCCATTTCAGGGGTAAGATCAGGTGGATAGCTGGGAACATAGGGTGCAAGACGAAATTCACTCCTACCCGTTATNAGGGGTAAGATCAGGTGGATAGCTGGGAACATAGGGTGCAAGACGAAATTCACTCCTACCCGTTATAGGGATAGTAGATAGGTTGTTCCCTTTAGTACTGAATCCAGGTCTTGAATAAAGGGTCCCACCCTCTCCTTGGCCTGAGAGGGGCTCGATTTATAAGTTGGACCTTAAACCAATTGTTCATTAGAGGATGAGTGGAACTTAAGGAACAAGATGTAGTCTTGGGGGAAAACGGTTTTTATGACCTAGCCGAGATTACGAACAACCTGTGAAGGATTAGCTTACTGATTATGGTTATAACAGATTGACAGAAATATATCTACAGTGAGGAGAGTGTAATTACGGAACTTTAATGGAATGACCCGTTAGTTAAAAAATGTTGATTAATTAGGTTAAAGAGTTTTACCGGTTAATCTCGGATTGTTGGAGCCCATGATCTGTAGGTCCATTAGGTTCCTCTACTAACTCATATGGAATAAACTTAGAACAATATGATAGAATGATTCGAATTGTTCGAATTAGGTGAAGAGAAAGAAACTGACAAGTATATGTGATATACTGGTCGAGTTTTTCAGTTTAGAGATACAACTTTAATATTTAAATGTGATTTAAATAACAAGAATATGAATATGTTCATATTCCGAAGCTCGAAAATAATGGAAATGGTCAAAGATGTAAAAAGTCAAATACTTGACTTTTGACTTTGAAAAGTCAAACTTCGACTGACCTTATATTCAATGTGAATTGAATTTCGAGAAAATGAATGTGGATTCATGCTTGAGAGGTCAAAATTAGTTTACACGGAAAAAAATTATAAAAAGTCAAAATATTGACTTTTTGGTCTAAGTTTGACTTTGACGAAATGACTATTTTGCCCTTTGACTAAAGTTAGTGGGAAATCCAAACTTTTGTTAGATAATTCCACTAACAAAATAGTGGGCTAGGTGTTCGCTTATAGTGGAGACATTAAGCCTACTAAGATAGTAGATTATAGGTATTGGGTTTTTATGGATTTGCTTCATGCAATTGTTGCATGGCTTTTTTCTATAAATTGAGCTTTCAATTATGGATGAAAAATATTTGGCCATTTTTCCAAAATTTTTTTCTAAATTGGGCTGGAAAAATGAAAAAACCCAAACCCAAATTCATTTTTATTTTCCATCTCTTTTCTCTCTCTCAGTTTTCTTCATCCATTAGGTCTTACAACCAGGTTCTGAGTCCAGAGAATAGTAGGTCAACTCTAGTGGTAGTCCGAAAGAGTTCGGGTCGAGATTCAACGAGGAAAAGCATTTTTCGGGAGCTAGAAAGGTTGTATCCTACACTTTTAATTGACTGTTTTTTTTTCCTCTTTTTTGCATGCTAACTTCCTTTTGATTAAAAACAATTAGAGTGTAGATCCTTATTCCACTGCGTATGTCTCATGTTCCATCATGTGGTATCAGAGCATGCTTTAATTACGCTCAATTGCTTTTGGTGGGTTTTTTTTTCTTTTCTATTCAAAGGTTGAATGAAATATGGACTAAAGTAGACTTGTTATAATTTTGGCATTGTTTTTCTCTAAATTTCTTGTGGAAATTTGTAATTGCTCACATGTTTACGAGCATTAATGTGTGCAAAAGGGTCTGTAAATTTGTTGGAGTCATTAGAGTTGAAATTAAGCTGTAATCGTTTTACTCTGGGAGAGAGGACAGCAGCAAAATTTAAGAAATTGTGATCCCAGACCCGAATTCTACTCCCAGACCCAACCCGTATTTCTCGCACGCGCGCTTGAATTCGCATGCCTGCCCGCCCGAGATTTGACCCGCTTTCGGGGTTGGGATGAGCAATGTTGCAACACTCCATCCGAGCATTGCAACGCCTCAAGCTAATGAAGAATAGCGTTGCAATGCTTTGTGTTCAACGTTGTAACATTGCCTAGCAGTAGTATCATCTTTGAAACACTACAACTAACGTGTCTTGCTTATTTCTTAAATTATAGCCTAATTACAAATCTATTGACTCTAAAAAATTTATAGACTCTTAATCACACATTAAGACCCATAACAAAAAGTCAATTACAACAATTAACACTTAATTGAAGAGAATTTAAATGTCATAACTTAAATTAGCCATATCAGCCACCATTTTCATACAGCTTATGAAAATCACCCACCAAGCTAAAATTAGCTTGAATTAAGTGCTCAAATCATATAATTAGTGGAAGCAAATAGAATCATTAAGCACTTTAACTCAACAATCTTAACATTTAAGAAAACAAGTTCAATCAGAAAAAAAGGGTTTGAAGATATAACTTTGAAAACCTTATTCAATCCACGAATTCAACTTGAATTTCCACACAAAAATCTTGTAGACCACTACTGGATCTTCCCTACTATTCTCTTTACCTTAGATTGGGTGGTGAGACCCAAAATGAGTTAAGATTAGAAGGAATTCTATGGAAGAAGTCTGGTTTTTCAGCTGAAGTTTGAAGAACACTTCTTCAACCTTCACCAACAAAATCAACTTTGCATGCACTTCATCTAAGTTAAATCAACTAACTTTTATTCAGCCTATTTGCATAGAAGAATAACACCAAATCCACAAAGATTTGAGTGAAAATTAAAGTGGAAGGATGAATGTTAAAAGATGGAGAAACTCACTTTAAAATATTTCCAAATTTTCATTTTTAAATGCAATTTTCTTTAAATTAAATTTTCACAAAATTTGAATTAAATCTAAAATTGAATTATAATATTTGAATTTTCCAAAAATTCAAATTTCTAATTTAATATACAATTAATTAAAAGATAATTTTAAATAAAATTAATTAATAATTTAATAACCAATATTAAATTATTTATATCACTAATTCCATAAACATGAATCCTCATTCATTTAATTTTAATATTTAAATAATATTTAAATATTATTTGATTCTCCAATTTCGTTTAATTCAATAATTAAACGTGTAATTATATCATATATAGTTACTGATTTCTTGAATCTGAATTTCACCGTTTCAAATTCTCTCATTACACTATTATAAGGTTTAATCCATTTGTGAGCTAGTAGGGGGACATAATGAACCTACAGATCATGCGCTCCAATGATCGAGATTAACCATTTAAATTCTTTAACCAAATTAACCAACATTCATTGCACTACTTTCA
Source organism: Benincasa hispida (assembly GCF_009727055.1). NCBI lineage: Eukaryota > Viridiplantae > Streptophyta > Magnoliopsida > Cucurbitales > Cucurbitaceae > Benincasa > Benincasa hispida. Next base: position 53,868,441 of record NC_052350.1, on the reverse strand, counting down.
CTGTAGATATATTTTTGTCCACTTGATATAACCACGATTAGGGATGGCAAAATTTCCCGCGGGTCCCCGACCCGTTCAAGGCAGGGAATCCCTAGTTTAACTGGGGAATAGGGTCAAACCGGGGATTTAAATTGGGTCCCTAATCAGGGATGGAGTGGAGACGAGGAGGGCATCCCCACCCTGTCCCCGTCTCGATTTTTTAAATTGTTAATATAATAATAATAGTAATAGTAATAATTACTGAAACTGTATGTTTCGTTTTGTTTTTCTTTTTAATTAAAAAAATCAAATATAATAAATTTAATTGTTATTAATTTATAATTAAAAAAACATGTAATGTTTAATTTAAACAACTATATGTAACAATAATACTAATTTCCTATATAAAATTTACGATTTCAATATAAATATTAAATTTAGTTAATTATAAATAATAAAAATAATAAAATAAAAAGTGGGGACCCGAATCCTCGAACGAGATTTTCCGACCCCGACTCCCCAAAAAGGGGAATGGGGCAAGGACGGGGATGGGGAGTGCATCCCCAGCCCGGTCCAGCCCCGTTGCCATCCCTAACCATAATCAGTAAGTTTACCTTTCACAGGTTATTCATAATAACGTTTGGGTCAAAAGATGTTTTACCCCTGATATTACATCTTGTTGCTTGAGTCTCAATGATCCTCTAATGAACAATTGGTTTGTGATCTAATCACTAAACCGATTCATTCTCGGACAAATAAGAGGATGGAGCCTCATGTTCAAGACCCATAGTCAACACTTAAGGGAATAACCTCTCTACTATCCCTAAAAGTGGGTAGGAGTGAATTTCATCTTGCACCCTATATCCCCAGCTATCTATCCGATCTGACCCCTAAAATGGGAGGCTTATTGAGCCGGCGATATTGAGCCAACCCTCATCCATGTAAGACTAAGGAAATCCTAGATAAAAAGAAGTTCGTAGTTAGCTTAAGACCAAGGTCAAGTTACTTAGGTCATCGCTTTAAAATTTTTCATCTTAAACAGTAAACAATGTTATAAGTAAGAGTGACTAATTTCTTGGTATGATCTTATACAAACTCTTTGCATCGGATGCCCCACTTACATGTCTCCATATGAACGAATCAGGATCATTTCATTTGTACAACAAATGTAACATCTACAAAGTGGGTCGCATCCAATATTGTCCCCATAATAAAGTACTCAGCCTTATCCGCATACTATAAATCATTTTGGCTATTTACTCAAACTTAATCCACTCTTATGTCTCCACATAAAGTTCAAGCATTCATGTAATAGCCATGGATCTTAGTTTATTGGATTTAGGTTATTTCTAAAACGAAATGAGCAATTCAAACATTCGATAACAACTTTATCGAATCAAACTTTAATAACATCTATATTGATTAGTAGAACATAAAACTACGAGTTTATTGTTTACAAACTACGAGTTTTAGAACATAAAACTCAAAATTTCCCCATGAAAATACCTTCCTAAGGGAAGGTGCACCCAGGACACCACAAGGCTGAGCATGAAAGAGACATTACAAACTGACGAAAGAAACTATAGGATATGATCTCACACGTCCTTCTTCCACTTACTGTAAATACTTTCTCCATTCACTTTGATATTGACCCATGCAAATACCTTTATGAGGGAGGGTGTGCTCAAGGCAAACAAGGCTGTGCATGAATCTCATCCGGTGAACTTTTAAGGAGAATGTGGGTGGAAAAACGACATATCATATATATCTTTTTCCTCTCACTAAGTGTTCTACCTTTTCGAATTTGTTAACTTAGAAAAAGGCTAAATTATTTCAACTGAGTTCTCTTAAATTTGCTTAATATAACGCTTATATTGAATAGTTTAACAATATGTGGTTTTGTTCATAAAACTCTTTTTGATGAAAATAATCACTTATTGCATGCTTATAAAATACTTTGCCCAATTCACCTTCCAACTTCATTCCCAAGTAGAGGTGTTTCGTTTCCGTCAGCTTAAAAACCTCAACCTAGATACAACGTTCCTTAGACAATGGTCCCTTATGGGCAATTATTTTATGAATTTAATCTTTTAACCTATTTCATTTTAATCCTATTAAAATAAAATAAAATATTAACTTATTTATAATCTTATTAGAAATGTGTTTAACATAAGTCTAGGTGAATCAATCTCAAACCGTTTAAAAGATTGAACTTATATTTCCATGCAACTATTGATTATCGATTTTAATCTAATTCATTAAACTTATAACCTTTATGAAACAACGAATTTGTCAAGATCCTTTCTCGTTTGCATTATGACGACTTTGATTAAATATAACAATTATATAAATCTAAGTAATGTCATCCTCAATGCAAAGTTCATTTTTCATCTAATTATAACGCTTATAAATATCATCCATGAAAAATAAACATACATATTCATTTCTCTGTATCATACATTATAACATTTATGATGCATGATCATTTTTATCATAAGGTGGGGTTTTAAAACTATATGACATACATTATGCAACATATAATACATCTTATGCATATAAAACTATATAAAAACTATGATATACCAAATATTGGCACCTTAATTTTAACAAAATTAGAATTACAGAGGAAAGCTGTCATTCTTGCGTTGGAAGAGACTATTGCGATCAGCTATTTGTCAGGTACCTTCTATGACACACAAGCCAAGACGGACAAGGGATTTTGTTGAACTCCACACATGGTAGACAAAATGCTCGACACATGGGTTTCGAGTATCGCATGTGTTGGACAATGAAGTTCAACGCATGGGTTTTGTCCTTCCACATGCAACTGTGAGTATTGCATCCACTGCGTCTAAGTCCTTTCATCGCATGGGTATCGACTCACCGCATGGGTATGCTGCCTACTGTAGGATTGTATCAACAGTAGCAGAGGCACAAGGATCATCTAAGCAATCAAATTCACTAATTTTGGCAAAATATAAAGCATGCTTTTGCAGAAACAAGTGAGTTTCAAGACATACCTCTTGTAGAACTTCTTCAAAGCTCCTCCACCAGCTACTATCTTCTCTAAATCTTGTTGTATACCATCTCGAGATCTTCCCCACTATTCTTCTGGTGCTCTAGATTAAGTTGTGAGACTCAAAACAAGCTTGAATCAAGGGTAGAAGAAGAAATGCTCACTACAGAAAACTAGTTGAAGAACTCTTTCTTCAAACCCAATTTTCTCTCAAAATCTCTATTGATTGTATGCCCGATTTTCACTCAAATCTCTTCATTATATTGCAGATCAACATGTAAAGAGAAGAGTTGCACGAGTTTTAGCTCATGGTTGGAGAAGACAAGACCAAGATATTGCTTCATGTGTGAGCTACTTAGGTGATGGATAATGGAAAAACCCTTTTTTTCCATTTTGTGTGTTTTTGGTTTTTACTTTTCCAATTTTATCTAAAATCAAATTTTGATTTTGTAAAATATATTTTGATTTTTTTAAAGTGAAAAAATTAATTAATTTCATAAATTAATTATTAAATAAAACTTAATTCATTTAATATAAAATATTAAATTAATTTTAACACATATCCATCTTTACATATTTAAATCATATTTAAATATATAAATTCTCCTATTCCGTTTAATTCTAAAATTAAACATATAATTATATCTCATATAATTACTAATTCCCTTAATTCAAATTTGAACGTTTCAAATTAACTTATCACGCTATTTTAGAGATAGTCCGTTATGAGCTAGTAGGGGGACCTCGTGGACATATAGATCATGGGCTCCAAGGATTTGAGATTAATTGGCTAAACTCATTAGACTAAATTAATCCTCATTTGTTAACTAATGGGTCACTTCACTAAAGCCCATAGTTGCACTCCCCTCACTGTAGATATATTATGTCCACATGATTTAACTATAATCAGCAAGTCGACCCTTTATAGGTTGTTCGTAATAACGGTTGGGTCAAATATCTGCTTTACCCTCGAGATAACGTCTTATTCCTTAAGTCCCTATCGATCCTCTAATGAACAACTGGTTTGTGATCCGATCACTAAACCAAACTGTCTCAGCCTAGTGAGAGGATGGGGCCCTTGTTCAAGACTTGGATTTAGTACTTGAGAGAACAACTTTTCTCCTATCCCTAAATCGAGTAGGTGTGAACTCTGTCTTGCACCCTATGTCCCCAGCTATCTATTCGATCTTACCCCTGAAATGGAAGTCTTATTGAGCCGACGTTGTTGAGCCAACTCTCAACTATGCAAATCTAATGGCAATCCTGAATAAACAGGAGTTCATAGTTAGCTTAGGATTAAGATCGAGTTACCTAGGTCATCTAGGTGAAATAGTTAGTCTTACACAATAAAAAACGTTATAAAGTAAGAGTGACTTATTTCTTGGTCTTGATCTCATGCAAACTCATTGCATAGGATGCCTCTACTCCTCATGTCATAACATGTGTGAAACCTGAATTTTCATTTTTCCTACTTAAGCAGGTGTTAAAAGGAATTAACTAGGTAAAAGTTAAATCCTATGTTGAAGTGAAGGAAATTTCTAAGTGTTTAAATAGATTGTTGAGTAGATTTAAGATAAGCCTTAACTAGTAGAGAATTGGCTAATTATAACCCATGCGTTGGAAGCTAGACAATTGACTAAGTGTTGTCCATGCATTGGCTTTGCTCATTAGAGGTTATTTGGAGTGTTGAAGGAAGCCAAAGTGTGGCCAAGAGAAATGCATGTGGTAGCCAATATCTAGAGAGGTTAGAAAAACGCATGCGGTAGCCTCAAGTTGCACGACAAGGGCTTGTGGTGATACTACGGGAAGGCATGCGGTGCGAGGACATGCGGCGCGAAGGCATGCGATGCGAGGGCATGTGGTGATGCTACGCGAGGGCATGCAGCGATACTGCGCGATGGCATGCGACAATCTATGCGATGGATGGCATACGGTGATGGCATGCATCAATGCTATGCGGCAACACTATGCATTGGTGTTATGTGGCGATACCATGCGTTGAAAGTATGCGGCAACAATGTTAGACAATGAACTATGCGGCGATGAGACGAGCCATGGTGGGCGCATAGTGGAAAGACTTACATTGCTAAGGATTACAGTAATCAAGGTTATGAGGTTGGTTGCGAGGGATGCGTTAGCAAGAACTTAGGCGATGGTGAGCCTTGAGGTGTTGAGTTGAGAACCAAGTTGCCTCAAAGGTTGCTATGCATTGAACATCTGAAGGCATGTGGGCGCATAGGACAAGCTAGTAGTATGCGTTGAAAGAGTGTTGGTCATTATCCTAGTTGAGCGCATAAGGCAAAGGTAAGTCATGCAAGAGGAAAGGATATGTGGCCAAAGATGAGCCTTGCGAGCATCTAGCAAATGTGACCAAGTTACGTCAATCAGATGCACAAGGTAAGATTGAATGGATGCATGCACCAATGAGTGATGTTAATGGATGCATGCACCAATGAGTGATGTCCGGACATAGGAATGTTGTGGCATTTGGATGGATGCATTTGTGGTTAGATGAATGCATATGAAGGATGGATGCATTTAAGGATGTCATCCGGACATATGGCTTGTTAGGAAGAAATCTTAAGCCTTAAACAAATGAGGTGGATGCACAAGAAGACATGCAATTTTGAGGGCTATGCATTGGTAAAAGGGGAAGAGGACACTTTGGGTTGCGATGACGCAAATTTGCGTTAATGGTGTAAAGAAAGGACACTTGGACATGCGTGCAAGTATGAGGTGTCAACCTTGGAGAGATTTTGGACGTCTATAAATAGGCCAAGGACTTCCCTTCAGATCATAATTCAATTCTCTTCAAAGGACATAAAGAATAGTGTATAAAGACTAATTGAGAGGAGACTATGCGTTGATAGTATTACGTTGGTCAAGAGGTTCCAAAAAGGGAAGATGTTGTCGGACAGGAAGGTCTGGAAGTATAATCAACTTGGGACGAGGAGTTCTCTCAGAATACTCGTGCGTTTGGATAATTCCAAAGATACCTGAAAGCTATGAAAGCCTAGTTTTCAGGGTAGGGCTGCTGGAGAAGAAGCTCCAAGGAATTGGGCTGGAGAATGAAGGAAAGACCGAAGGGTCGAGCTATCGGGTAAGTTTGGGCTAGTCTTGATGTTTTGATGATTTTGGCCAACCTAGAGGAGTATTGAGCTAAGATTTTGAGATAAACTTCCTGAGATAAAGCATGTTTGTAGAAGGAAGTATCTCGAGATAAAGTCTAGAACTATAAGTAATCTGAGCTTTAATTTGAATCTAGAATTTAGGGTTCAAAAGAGGAGCCTAGGAAGATCAAGGAACTTTTAAGAATTTCTATCCTTACCAAGGTGAGTGGTACTTTCCTTTAAGTCTTAAAGCATATCTTTTAGAATAAATTGTATATGCTTATGTTATGAATGGGTATCTAGCATGAGAATGAGATTATGTGATCGGGATGGTCAAGGGGTCAATAGACCTAGTTCTTGAGCCTGAAGGCAAAACCTCACGGGATGGTAAGGGGACCGAGAGGTCTAGTTCCCGAGCCTGGGGAAGATCCTCGTATGGGATGGTCAAAGGGCCCGCGGGCCTAGCTTTTGAGCTCATGAGCGGGGAGCTATGTGTACATAGGAGACATAGGTAACAAAGGAAACGCAAAATAGTAAGTGTTTGTAATTAGTAACAATTAACTATCTACCGTATGTGTAGGTAGACAACATACTCATTCTAAGTAGTTATCAGTTTAGCTATCTACCGTGCGTGTAGATAGAGTTGAGAATAGACTCGTTCAAGGCTCAGGTTTGAATGTAATCTCGTATTTATGATATGCTTGTTATTTATGAGTTGAAATAGACTCTATAAATTTCTTACCACTCATTGAGCTTTGTGAAGCTCATTCTGTTATTTCATGTTTTTCTTTCCAGGTAGCGAAAGGTGAGGAGTTCCAGGGTACTGCTAAGGTCAAGGTCTGTCACAAGTCACAGTTACACTTTCAGAGGGTTTTAAAGAGTTGTTGTAGTAAACTTTGTTGTTAAGTCTTGAAGTTGTATAAACATTACGTTGTTGTAATAAAATGGGCCTACTTAATCAATTGTTGTTATCTCTTTGACTCTAAATTTACTGAGTGTAGTAAAGGGATGGTAGGTACCACAAAAGAGTGGTATCTGCGGTCCCTCACGCCTTTTCTCGGGCTCAAGAGTGCAGGCTTGGGGTGGGGAGTGACAACATGTACGAATTAGGATCATATCGTATGTAGCATTTTACAACTCTTTGTAACAAGTACAGAGTAGGCCGCATCCAATAGTGTTACCAGAATAAGGTACCTAACCTCATTCATGTACCATAGATCATTTTGACTATTTACTCGAACCCAGTCAACTCTTATGTCTCCACATAAAGTTCAAGTACTCATACAATAGTCATGGGTCTTAGTTTATTGGATTAGACTTTATTTATGAAATCAATAACAAGTATATTGATTATAGATAATATTTATTATTTACAAACCGTGAGTTTTTAGGACATAAAACCCAACACCTACAGTATGGGTTTTGCGTCCAACCTTGTAAATGTCGTCACATGATATACATTGGCGTGATTATCTCCAAGTTCCTCTACTTTGCAAGCCCGTCACCCCATCGCATGGAATGCCTCCCGCCGTAAACCATTGTTGCAAGCCATCATTACATGTCATCTCATCGCAAGACATCGTTGCATGACAAGGCGTCACGTGCCGCGACACATAAGCAAATCCTTTGTTTTTATTCGAAAAAATAGGCACCGAACAACTTTGTTTCTAACCCCAAACGACCCAGAAAGTATGGACCCGATTGCAAAAATAAAATGCCTAAACAATAGGCCCTTACATTGATCAAATCAACATAAAATTTTACAATATATGCTGCCAATAAATGAAATTATCTATCAAGTAAACCTCATTCATTTTCGAGCAAAATGAAGAAAACAACCCACCTCATGAACTAATTTTTGTTTAAAAAAATATAAAATCAAAATGCAAGAAACCATAGGCTCTGATACCAATTAAAGAAATCGAATTCCCGTGGAACATATAAATGTCTTGCATTTGGACATTCATTTTTGTGGAAATAAAAGCAGGGAAATAAAACAATCATTTGTAGGATAAACATTCAAACAAAAACAAGAGCATGCTATAAAATAGGAGGAAGAGAAGAATTCGAAACTCACCTTTATTGATTTTTCTATCTTTCCTCTTCCACCGCAATCAATGATCTCAAACTTTTCCAATGAAGGACACCACCAATAAAATGTTGGGATTTTATGTCCTAAAACTCGTGGTTTGTAAACAATAAACTTATTCTGTAAATCGATAAAGTTGTTATTGAATATATAAATTGCTTATTTCATTTCTAGAAATAAATCCAATAAACTAAAATATTCGTGACTATTACATGAGTACTTGAACTTTATGTGAAGATATAAGAGTGGAACAAGTTCAAGTAAATAGTCAAAATGATCTATAGTATACAAATAAGATTGGATACCTTATTCTCATAATACTATTGGATACGGCACACTCTGTAGTTGTTACAATTTGTTGTAAAGTGCTAGAAACAATGTGATCCTAATTCGTTCATGTATTGATATAAGGAGCAAAAACGTCCTATGCAATGAGTTTGTATAAGATCAGACCAAGAATTAAGTCACTCTTACTTTATAACGTTGTTTACTATTTAAGACTGACTATTTCAAAGTGATGACCTAGGTAACTTGACCTTAATCCTGAGCTAACTACGAACTCCTGTTTATTCGGGATTATCCTTAGATTTGCATGGGTGAGGGTTGGCTCAACCGTGCCAGCTCAATAAGCCTACCATTTCAGGGGTAAGATCGGGTAGATAGTTGGGGACATAGGGTGCAAGATGGAATTCACCCCTAACCCGCTTTTAGGGATAGTAGAGAGGTTGTTCCCTTAAGTGCTAACTTCGGGCCTTGAACAAGGGGTACCACCCTCTCATTGGCCCGAGAGGGACTCGGTTTAGTGATTAGATCACAAACCAATTATTCGTTAGAGGATCAGTGGGACTTAATGAATAAGATGTAATCTCAGGAGTAAAACAACTTTTGACCCAGCCGTTATTACGAACAACCTGTTAAAGGTTAACTTACTAATCGTGGTTATATCAAATGGACATAATATATCTATAATGAGAGGAGTGCAACTATTGGGCTTTAGTGGAGTGACCCGTTATTTAACAAATGGTGGTTAATTAGGTTAAAAAGTTTAGCCAGTTAATCATGGATCGTTGGAGCCCATGATCTGTAGGTCCATGAGGTCCCCCTACTAGCTCATATCGAATTAAACCTTAGAACATGTGAAGAACGAACTTGAAGTGTTTAAATTCAATTTTTGGTTGTTAAATATACATGATATATTTAACCTAATGTTTAATTGTGAACTAAACATAAAGAAAGAGAAAATAGGAGATATTTAAATAAGATTTAAATATCAAGATTATGAATAGGGATTCATAAAATTGGGATTAGTGTTGGATTTAATATTGAATTAAATTAATTAAAGTATTTAATTAATTATTTAATATTAGTTTAATTTTAAAATTAATTATTAGAATTATTTTTAACATTAAATGGAATTGGTCAAAATTGCACTAAAAGTCAAATTGTTGACTAGGTCAAAATTACAATGGAAGTCAAATTGTTGACTTTGACCAAATTAGTGGAAAGATTCAACATTTGTGAGTGAAAAATTTCAACTATTGAATTGTTAAGTGATGTCTTCATGTGAAGACACTTGCCCCATTAAATCGCACTTTGAGTTAGTGGATTTTTTAGTGTCAAATTCTCATCAAACTTAAAGATGCATATTTTGCATGTTATGGTCTTTAAAAGTGAGTGTTTATTGAATTTAAAAAACTCTTGGCACTTTTGCAATTATGTGAGATTATATGATAATCTCATTGCATTTCTATCAAAGTCTTAACATTTTCCTCTCCAAATTAGTCACTTACTAGATCCCACTATCCCATTCTAAGGCCAGAGAATAGTCAGAAAGACTCTCGTGGTGGTCTACGAATCATTCATGAGGAGATTAAGGCTAATTTGGAGAAGATTTAAAGTCTACAGAGATTGTATTTTTTTCATCTTTTATTTATTATATTAATGCATGTTTATCTTTGTAATTAACCTAATTATAGTGCTTAAGATTCATTTTTCTTCTGTTGCGTATATGTTTATTCCATCATAAAGTTGCCTTTCTATTCTCTAGGATTCAAAAGGACTTAGAAGAGTGGTCTCCAAGAAGTTTTGAGGACGAAAAGGGTAGATAATTTTACAGAGAAGTTGGAGAGAAGGTGGAAGCTGGGTTTTTGTGTAGTAAAAAGCCTTACCCTAAATGTGCTATAAGAGAATATTTATATGGATAAGGGTTAACCCATTCTCTAAATATTTCCCTTTATACCCTTAGTTCTAGTTAACACTTATTTTATTAATTGGCACGTATATTAAATCCCATTTAATATACATTTAATTAATTGTCATAAATATTATATATTTATATTAACCTTCAATCTCCATTATTTCTTAATCAATTAATTAACCATTAATTAATCAATTAAAATATTATAATAAATCATATTTAATATCGAGTTAATTAACATACACATATCACATATTTATATGTATATATCTCTTTATGAATTCAATTCATATAAATCTAATATTTGAATCTTATTCAAATATTATCTCTTGAATAATATGGATTATAGATCATATCTATGATTAACCATTATATATTAATCTCATTAATATATAAAATTCCCTTATTTGATTTGAACAATTTAAATTATTCTTCATAACTATCATTTAGTGAGCTAACAAGGGACCTCATGGATCTACAGATTAGAAGCTCCAATGATATGAGATTAATTTATTAAACTCCTCTAATCCAATTAATCAATATTCATTAACTACCAATCACTCCACTAAAGATCAATAGTTGTATTCTTCACACTGTAAATATGTTTCTATATCCATGGATATAACCAATCAACAGAGCAATGACCATTCACAAATGCTCATAACTACAGTTGGGTCAAAATACCATCTTACCCATACAGTTACATCTAATTCCTTAAGTACCACTAATTACTCTAATGAACAAACACTTTATAGTCCAACTATAAACTAATACCTCTCCGGCCAGCAAGAGATTGAGACCTCATTGTTCAAGACCCAGAACCGGGTATTAAGGGAGCAATTTATCTACTTTCCCAAGTAATGAGAATGAATGAATTCTTTCTTATGTAGTTGTGTTCCTAGCTCCCTAATCAGACAAATTTCCAAAATAGCAGGCTGATTGAGTCGATTATCATGGCCACTCTCACCTATAAGATCAAAAGATTGTCATTATAAACAAGAGTTCATAACTCACTCAGGATTAATGTCAAGTATCCTATGGTCATCTTAGTGAAATAGTAGTTTCTTCAAGTAACAATGTTATAAAGAGAAACTAATTATTTCGTGGTTTGGTCTATGTATAAACTATTTTATATAGGATACCCCCATTCATATGTCTTTACATTAACAATATAGTTCATATTATTTGTAACACTTACATCTCAAGTAGAAATTACAATGTGGGTCGCATCTGCAATGTTATTGGGATAAGACACCCAACTTTCATCTATTTACTGCAGACCTTCTAGGTTATTACTCGAACACGAACCATATGTATGTCAATTACATACTGTTCAAGTGATATCATATAACATTGGATTTTAGTTTATCATAGTGAATTAATGTTGTCTAAATGTTAAATAAAATACATATGGTTTTATTGGATAAATAATTTGTGTTAACATAACTACAAACCACGAAATACGCTAGATTTAGGGTATCGATCCTAACAGCTATCCTCAAAGAGAGAACCAAAGGCAGAGTGAGTGGTTTTGCCTATAATTTTTGGTAAAGGAGGAAGAGATTGATCTTGAAAGATGTTATAGAGGGAGAGATCAATATGTTGAGCCTATCTTCAACAAAAAATTTCACGTACTATAATTTAAAAATACCTTTATGTTGGTTATCTATATGTGAGAGAGGAGAGAAGAGTTATCCAATAACTCCACCTATACGATGGAATAACTCACAGGAGTTATTCTTTAATTTAATTTATATTAAAACTTAATTTTAATGTAATTAAATTAAAGAACTTCATATTGATATAAAAATTTATATTATATCATATATAATATAAAGGCCATATGTTTGAATCATATTCAAACTATACTTTCTCATAAAACCTATAGTTTTAATATGAATCAAATTCACATTAATTTTAACCTATGTTTTTTATATGAATCCCATTCATATAATTAATATTTAAATCATATTCATATTAGTTTTAACATATAGTTTTTATATGAATCTCATTCATGTGATAAATACTGGAATCATATTCAAATATTTATCTTTCTCATTAAACTTTATAATATAATGTACCCACATACATTATATTAATTGTATCTCATATAATTAATTCCCTTAAATTAATTTGAACAATTCAAATTAACCCAAAATTAATTGATTCTCATTAATCCTTATTGAGCTAACAAGGGGACTTTATGGACCTACAGACGAAAAGCTCTAATGATACGAGATTAATTAATTGAACTATTTAATTAAATTAATTCACATTCATTAATTGCTGGTCACTCCACCAAAGACCGAAAACTGTACTTTTCGCACCGTAGATATATTTTTGAGTCATCCATTGGATATAACCAATCAACAACTCGTTGACCCTTCACAAATTGATGGTAAGTACGGCTAGGCCAAAATTACTGTTTTACATCTGTATTTACATATAACTCCTTAAATACCATTGATATCTCTAATGAACAATTAGTTATAGTCCAACTATAAACTATACCTCTCTTTGGCTAGGGTTGGCAACGGGGACGGGGCCGAAGGGAGGGGGGACTCCCTACCTTTACCTCTATCCCCGCCAATTGAAGGCAGGGACGGGATAGGGATTCCCCATCGAGGAAACGGGTCCCCGCGAGGACCCATCCCCGACCTTTTTTTTTCTTCTAATATATGTAAATATAAAAATATTTGTAATTAATATATGTATATATACGTACGTACGTGTACGTACGTATGTATATATGTAATAAAAAATTTAATTGGTGTAGGAACGGGGGCCGCCCCATCCTCGACCGAGAACCCGATTAGGATCACCCGTTTGACCCCCATCCCTGCCCCAACCGGAACGGGGACCCGACCCGCGGGGATTTTTGCCAATCCTAATTTTGGTCAATAAGAGGGTGAGGCATCTCATTGTTCAAGACTCGTAATCAACTCTTAAGAGATCAATTCATCTACTTACCCGAACAATGGAAAGAAGTGAATTCCATCCTGTGTAGCTGTATTCACAACTCCTCACTTTGACGAATCTCCATAATGGTAGGCAATTGAGTCGGTGAATCTGACCACTCTCACTTATGCAGATCAAATGATCACCCTCATAGGCAATAATTCACACAAAGTGGGTTGTATCCGTAGTATCACCAGGATAAGGTACCAAACCATATCCATCTACTACAGACCATTTAAGTTATTACTTAAACATGATCCACGTGTATGTCACCACATACATGTTTAAGTTACATAAAATAACCTAGGATTTTAGTTTATTAGATTGAGTTAATGCACATATAAAATAACATTTGTTTTATTAGTAACAATTTGTTTATACAAGTTCACAAACTACTATATATAAGGGATTTAGTAACAGTGTTATAAAGAGAGGTTAATCATTTTATGGTCTGGTCTTATACAAACTATTTGTATAAGATACCTCCACTCACATATCTTTACATGAACAACTAGGATCAGATCATTTGTAACACTTTACATCAATTATAATAATAACAAAGTGGGTTGTATTTGTAGTGTCACTAGGATAAGGTATCCAGCCTTATCCATCTACTACGGACCCTTCAGGTTGTTTTTTAAACATGATCCACTTGTATATCACCACATACGTGTTGAAGCCACGTTAAATAACCTAATATCTTAGTTTACTGGATTTGGGTTAATGCAAACCAAATGTCAAATGACATCACACTTTGTTTTATTAAATAAATAATTCATGTACAACTAATTTACAAACTATGAAACCCATGAGATTTAGGACATCGATCCCAATAGGGAGAATCTTATCAATAAAAAAGACCACTCGATGAGAACTACCTCGAGACCATCAAGCTTTAAAATCCCACTATTTCATGGAAAATTCACACCTAACAAATTTTGAAAGAAATGAGATTGAAATAGAATTCCCTCTATTAAAAGTTAATGCAGGCCTAATTCGTAAGTAATCAAATTAGTCTTTAGTTTTAATTTAAGAGGATATTCAAATTAAGGAAAAATATTTACACAAATAACCAAATTTAGTTATGATTGTGATAGATATTGTTATCAATGTTTATTACAGATAGACACCGATAGAAGTCTATCAACGTCTATCAGTGATAGAAACTACAGTATTTCATTGATACTATCGGTGATAGAAACTGATACAGGTCTATCATTGATAGAGGTTGATAGAAGTCTATCAATGTTTATTAATATTTTTTTTTGCTATTTGTGTAAATAGTTTGATATTTTCCTATATATGAAAATTTCTCTTTAATTTATGTTGTTAACTTTTATTTAATATTCAATGGCCTAATGGCTTAGTGAGATTGATTAAGGGATAATATCAAGATTAGTGGTAAAGTTTTAAAATGGTGCATAATGGATAGTTTCTTATTTGCCTAGAAATATTTGTAGTGTCTCCACTTCATTGAATACCGAAATTAGTTGAATTGCTTGATCCTCTGTGCAATTCTTTTCATCTTTCATTTTCTTCTCTTGTTATTTTTCTTTACACCTTTTATCACTACTATAATGGTGTGAAATATATAATTTTTGCTATCAATCAATTTATAAATTATGCACAAATTTATTAGGACAAAGTGGTGATATATAGAAGGAAATACAGTGAACGACTTATCACTATTGGATCGAACTTAAGGAGCTTGTCGAGAAAAAAAAAAGTGAATTACTTGACATTACCATCAAATTAGTTAACAAAGCTCAACAAACTCATCCAGGATATAACAGGCATAGAAGATTATTATAGAGATATACATGTTGATGATTCAATTGAATGTTGTGGGGATGAAGAAACTACTATGGCAAGATTTTCTATGATGATCTAATCAAGTTGTAGCCAACCAATTGGATCTCCTTCCCTATAAGGATATGGATGAAATGTTGAATTTAACCATAAAGATTGAGGAGCATCTTCAAATAAGGGCTAAAATGTATATATACATTTAAAATACAAATTTAAACCTATTTATGCTTGGAAACAATATACTTGGGGCGGGCACTTCTTCTTATTCTTCTTTTAAAATATAGATAACTAAAATCTCCAGATGCCAAAATTACAAATGTTTGTTGTAAATCCAACTTATTTAAGTTATCTAACTATAAAACGTATGGGTGATTTCATATATGGCAAAATGGACAAATTTTTTTAGAAATACAACAAAGGCCAACAAGAATTACAAACATGAAAAATTGTTGCCTTAGCCTGCGTAAAATGACCAAAACACCTTCAGATCTTTGGAAATCCCATTAAAAGATTCAACTCTTCCATTCGAAATCTTCATGCGACCCCATTCGGAAGATATGCCCGTCCGACCACCTATCCTAGAAGAAACAATCACCAAATCACACAACCTCATCGACCTAAAAGGTAATTTAATGGAAGATAAATAAGTTGATAGACAGTGATAGTAGTTTATCACTGTCTATTAGCGGTAGATAACGATAATGTTCTATTAGTGTCTATCATCGATAAACACTGATAAAATACTATCATTGTATAGTAGTGATAGAAGATAAACCAACAACCAAATTACATGGCTTTATCGACCTAAAGGATAATTTAATAGAAGATATGTCAACTGACAGTGTACTATCACTGTCTATCACTAACAGAACACTAGTAGATAATGATAGTGTTAGGGTTGATGTCCTAAATCTCGTGGTTTTCATAGTTTGTAAATTCTTTATATATGAATTATTTATTTAATAAAATAAGATGTTATTTTATTTGACATTTAGTGTGTACGGACCCATCCAATAATCTAAGATCCAAGGTTATTTAATGTAGCTTAAGCATGTTTATGGTTAACATACAAATGAATCTTGTTTAAGTAATAAACAAAACGGTCTGTAGTATATGACTAAGGTTGACTACCTAATCTTAGTGATACTACGAATACGACCCACTTTGCAATTGTTTCAATAGTTATAAAGTGTTACAAACGATTTGATCCTAGTCATTCATGTAGACATATGTGAGTGGGGATATCCTATACAACAAGTTTGTATAAGACTAAACCACAAAATGATTAGTCTCTCCTTGTAACATCATTATTGTAAAAGACTTACATTTCACTAATCTTGACCATAGGATCTCGAAATGGAATGTGTGTACTTCAATTCAGCATGAGATATTATAGATCAACCTGATGGGGTAAAACCTATAGGTTTCAAATGGGTATACAACGTGGTAAGGTATAAACCTTTAAGGTTGGACTAGTGACAAAGGGTTATATCCAAGTTGAAGGAGTTGACTTGAAGAAACTTTCTCAGTCGATGCCATGGTTAAGTCTATCTAGATTCTCTTATCTACTATCACATATTATGACTATGAGATATGAAAAATGGACGTCAAGACTACCTTGTGAATGATAGTCTTTAGGAGAGCATCTACATGCAACATCGATCTTAGAATATAAGATTTGATATTGCGATCAAATCTTATGGCTTTGACCAAGATTTTGAAAAACCTTGTGTCTACGAGAAGATCATCAACGATTCAGTAGCTTTCTTAATGTCGTGTGTAGATGATATCTTACTCATTGGAAATGATGTAGGTTTGTTGAAAGATGAATAAAAGCAAGCCACCCAATTCCAAATGAAATATTTGGATGAGATGCAGTTTGTTATAGAGATCTAAATTACCAGGGATCGTAAGAACAAAATACTAGCCCTATCTCATACATCATATTATTGACAAGATGCTTGTCAGATATTCGATGCACAATTCCAAGAGGGGATTATTACCTCTTAGACATGAGATTATTTTATCCAAGGAATAATGTGCTAAGACTCCTAAAGAGGTTGTATTAGCTGTTGGCGGTCTTATGTATGCAATGTTGTGTACTAGGCCTGACATTTGCTATGTTAGAGATTGTCAATATATACCAGTCCAATCCAGGATTTGATCATTGGACTGTAGTTAACATCATCTTCAAGTATCTTCAAATAATGAGAGACTACATGTTTGTGTATGAGGCTAAGAATTTGATTCTTATAGGATACACAAACTTTGGTTTTCAGACTAATAGGGATTTTAGAAAATGCACATCATAAAAATGTTCACTCTTAACTGAGGGGGAAACAGTCTGACGAAGCACAAAGTAATGTTGCACTACTGACTCTACCATGAAGGCGGAGTATGTAACTGCTTGTGAAGCTACCAAGGAGATTGTATGACTCATAAATTTTTTGATCGATTTGGAAGGCATTTCTGACGAACCCATCGCCTTTATCGTGATAATAGTGGTGCTGTGGTAAATTTTAGGTAGCTCATAAGCCACAACAGAGGAAAGCACATTGAGTGCAAATATAATCTCATCCAGGAGATTGTGCATCAAAGGGACGTGATCGTCACTAAGATCACTTCGGAGCACAATGTTAATGATCCATTTACAAAGGCTCTCATGGCTAAAGTTTTTTAGAGTCATTCGTAGAGTCTGGATCTATGGGACATGCATCATATTGTCTGTGATAGAATAAACATGCATAAAGCGGAAGCAAACAAAATCATTAAGCACTCTAATTACACTTAATTTTAGTTATAAGTATGCTTAAAACAATTTCCATAAAAAAAAAAATGAGGGTTTCATATTACACCTTTGTAGAAATACTATTGATCCTAGCTGAACTCCACGAAATTGATCTGCAAATTTCTAGTAGACCACCAAGAGGAAGTTCTCTACTATTATCAACCTTTGATTAAGTGGTGGAAACTCTCAACTGAGAGGGATTTAGAGAGTTCGAGAGAGTTTGAAAGCCAAAACATTTTTGCTTGAAAAATCTCAAAAAATTGGATTGCATGCCTTCAAATTTATAAAAGGTAAGTATTGAATAAGTTTAAACATGCAAACATTCAAACATTCAGCCAATTAATACCTCAATTAACACTAAGTGAGTGGCAAGGTGACAAAATGTGGAAAAATCCGCTAACAAACTCAATTGTAGGATTTTTTCCACTCAACTTAATTTAAATTTAAATTTAAATTTATTTTTTTAACTTAATTAAATTAAATTGAAAATAATTTATGGGATTAATTTCCTAAATTGAAACTGATTTAATTTAAATAATTAATTAAAAAATATTAATTAATTAATAATTTAATATAGTATATTAAATTAATAAAACACCTAATTTAAACATGAATCCATATTCATGCAATCAATATTTAAGTCAATATTTAAATATTTTAAACTCTCCAATTTACATTTAATTTCGAAAACATTAAAAATTTAATTATATCGAATATAATTATCTAAACCCTGAATTGAATTTGAACATTTCAAATCCAAACCCTAGTTTCAAATTTGAAAACTTCAAATTCACTCAATTTTATAATCCAAGGTTCAATGTTTTATGAGCTAGTAGAGGGACCTTATAGACCTACGAATCATGAGCTACAATGATTTGAGATTAATCGGTTAAACTCTTTAACCCGAGTTAATCAATATTCGTTAACTACCGAGACACAACATTATAGCTCGACAGTTGCACTCTCCTCACTGTAAATATATTCATGTCAATTTGATTTAATCATAATCAGTAAGTCGATCATTCACAGGTCGTTTGTATTTACAGCTAGGTCAAAATTACTGTTGTACCCCCGTAAATACATCTTGCTTTTTAAGCTCCCTCCGATTATCTATTGAATAATTGGTTTATGGTCTAACTAATAAACTATGTCCCTCTTGGCCACGAGAGGCGGTGTCCATTTGTTCAATATCAGGAATCAATACTTAATGGAATAACTTATCTGCTAATGCTCGAACGGGTAGGAGAGAATTCCATCTTGTAAGACTATGTCCCCAGTTATCTATCTAGTCTTATCCCCAAAATGGGAGGTTTGTTGAGCAGTGTTGTTGAACTACTCTATCCTATGCAGATCAAAAAATAGTTTCAAATAAATAGAAGTTCATATTTAGCTCATAATTAAGATCGAGTTACCTTATATCACCGAATTGAAATAGTTAGTTTTAATAGTAAATGGTCGTTATAAAGAAAAAGTGACTATTTCATAGTCCGGTCTTATGCAAAACTCTTTTGCATAGGATGCCCCTACTCGCATGTTTCCACATGAATAATTTTCGGATCACATTGTCTATATCAGTATACAAAGTAGGCCGCATCCATAGTGGTCCCAGGACGAGGTACCCGATCTCATCCATATACTTATAGGCATTTTGTGCTATATAATATAACTTGATCCTCTTTTATGTCTCTACATAAAGTTACTGTATTCATATCATAGCCATGAATTCGTTTATTAGATTTTTATTACATAATGTAGCTTCAATAATACTTTTATTGAATAAATGATTCAATAATACATTTATTGATAAATAGAATGTGTTTCCATGATTACGAACTGCGAGTTTTAGAACATTCTCAATAGTCTTGAGCAAGTGAGAGGACTTTACTGGTTATAATGTATGTGGTGGAACGAACACATGCACAACGGAAGAAAACTGGATCTAAAGTACTATAATTAGATTAATTACAAAGATAAACATGCATGCAATAAAACAAGAAAAGGGGGAAAAGAATGCAACCTTTGTAGTATTTGAATCTTCTCCAAACCAGCTTCAATCTCTCACGAACGGTTCGTAGACTAGCACGAGAGTCTTCTCGACTATTCTCCGACCTTAGAATGGGATGGTGGCATCCGGTGAGTGATTAATTTGGAGAGGAAAAATGCTAAAGCTTTGAGAGGAAACAAGGATGAGATCTTCACATAATCTCATCAAAACCCACTATGGCCAAAAGTTCTTCAAAAACAATAAACACTCAATTTTAAAGATCATTACATGCAAATATGCAACTTTGAGTTTGATGAGAAATTGACACTAAAAAATCCACTAACTCAAAGTGGGATTTAGTAGAACAAGTATCTTTAAATGAAGACAACACTTAGTTATATAAAAGTTAAGATTTCCAACTCACACATATTGAATATTTATTCTTTTCACTATCTTTGTCAAAGTCTAACACTCACCCATCTAACGCCCAAGTCGGGTGTTCCAAGCGACACTAGAATTCAATTTCCAAGTTCGTATTATTTTCCAAACTAATTATTACATCTCATTAGCGGTATTTTTAGGTACAGTTTCCATAAAAGAAAGGCAGGCGCATGGGCTTTAGGCCCTTGCATTGACACGCACGAAGCCCAAGTGCAAAGATGTATCTCCCCAACAGCGTTTCTTCGTCTTTCACGGTTTTCACTCGCTTCCCATTTCTCGCTAGAGATCTAACATTCTCTCTCTCTCTCGCGCGCGAATTATTCCCTCTGATCTCACACCACGTTTGATCTCTACTAGCCTGCTTTGAAATGCTACAGCCTGCATTTGGTCATTGACAGACTCAAATTCCGTAGTTGTTGACATGGCTTTCATGGCTGTACTGGAATCTGATCTTCGCGCGTTGTCCGTTGAAGCTCGCCGCCGTCACCCGGCCGTCAAAGATGGAGCTGAGCACGCTATTTTAAAGGTCCAGCTCTATTCTTGCTCTTATACCACGTGTGGATTGTGCGTTTATTAATTGTATATTTTGATGATTCAATTTTAATAGCTCATTCGAAGCCGCCGGAGTTGAATTTCTGGTTTGAATCTGTGTAGTAAAGGAACGTAAACAAGTAAAGAGTGTAGAATTTCTTGTTCCGATAATATTTTGTTTTGTGTGTATGTGTGTGTGTGTTTTCGGGAGTGTGGGCGTGGGTGCGGGGGCTATTTTCAAGAGAAATGGACCTTTTCTTCAATTTCTCTTGCAATGAGCCAAACTTCAGCTTCTTTGGGCTCGAATGAGAATTCTGGCTAGATTGTTAGCGTTGCAACCTGTTAGCATCAGTCGATGAAGCATGAATGCTACAACATAATTCATGATCTATGCTTCGATATATTATGTTGTCACAAATTTGATCGTGTAGAGTATTGGGAATGTCCTGCATTTTGATATTTATCTTAATTTTTCGGTTTTCAGCTTCGATCAATGTCAAGTCCCAGTGACATTGCAGAAAATGAAGACATCTTGCGAATTTTTCTACTGGCCTGTGAAGCCAAAACTATAAAGTTGAGTGTAATTGGGCTTTCGTCTCTACAAAAGCTCATATCACATGATGCAGTCAGTCCTTCTGCCTTGAAAGAAATACTCTTTACTTTGAAAGATGTAAGTTCTTATAAATAATGGTGTTTTACTGCCTGCTTTACAGCGTTAAGGGAAATTATAAACTTAAATGACTTACTTTCATCAATTACTTTTATTATATTAAGGACTATATACTGCTTATTGTGATTTTCATTATCGGAACATTTATTTGAGTTGATCAACTACTTTTGTTATGCTAAGCTAGTTACAGTTAGCTTATGGTGTTTGATAATAAAATCTTAGTCTACATAACTAATTCCATTTGACACGTAAGTTTGTTATTACCCTTTTGCCACCCAAAGAGCTGTCTGTTTCGATCTAGTGGGTTTTAATTATCGGAAGTGGGATGTCGTTGGTTGGAGAGAAACTCTCTTCGTGCTAGTGGGTTCCAGTTCTCACCCAACTGAAACATAAGTAGCCGTGGCATTTGCCAATTTTAGGCTTGGGAGTAGGGATGTCGACGTTCGTGTTTGGAATCCTAATCCTATTGAGAGTTTTTCTTGTAAGTCTTTTTTAGGCTATTGTTGGATCTCTCTCCTGCTAGTGAGTTAGTTTTTTTTGTGCATTGGAGGATTAAGATCCCTAAGAAAGTTAAGTTCTTTACCCGGTAAGTCTTACTCGACCGTGTGAACACTTTGGCTAGGTTTTTAAGAAAGATGCCTACGTCAATGAGACCTTTTTGTTGTATTATTTATTGGAAGGTGGAGGAAGACTTAGATCACCTTCTCTGGAGATGTTAGGTTGCAAGAGCTGTGTGGAATTGTTTTTTTTTTCAGGAATTTTATCTTGAGTTACCTTGCCAGATGATGTTCACACGACGATCAAGGAGTTCCTCCATCCATCTTTCAGAGAGAAAGGTCGCTTCTTATAGCCTGTTGGTTTATGTGCTTTATCATGGGATATTTGTGGGGAGAGAAACCACAAAGTGTATAGAGGCGTGGAGAGGGAACATTACGATATTTGGTCATTGGTGAGGTTCCATGTTTCTCTTTGGGCTTCAATTTCAAAGTTTTTGCAATTATTCTCTAGATAGCATCTTACTCAGTTAGAAATCTTTTCTCTAAAGTGGTTTTTGCGGGCTTAGTTTTTTGTATGTCCTTACATTCTTTCATTTTTTTCTCATTGAAAGCAATTGTTTATATAAGAATATTCACATGTAGCCAATGTAGAAAATAATGTTGCCTTTCAGGTAATTTTTTCCCCTTTTCATAAGACGTGAAGATCGCATTATACAAACCATCTCCATCCCTGTCTCATCATGATAACACTTCTACTTCCATATTTCCTAGTTATTTTTGTTTTTTTGTTTTTGTTTCCCCCCCTATTTTCTCCCTGAATGGAAGATTGTATCCTTGAACCAATTCATTTCTTTTATTAGTCAATGGAAAGATAGTTCCTTGTCAATGTATATATTCATATAGTTTGTTTGAATTCTCGAATAAAACTTTACTCCTAATAAAGGGATGGAGATGTAATACAAAGGCGAATGACTGATTGCATAATGAGAATTGAACTTTACACCTAACAAAGAGAGCTCCAAAATCATCAAACAATTGTGAATCATGATAAGAGGAAGAAAGGAAGTGTCAAAAAGGGTTCCTCTCGTGTTTTATGAAAATCTTGTCGTGGAACGTATGTTGCTTGGGTGTGACTAACCGAAGGCTTATGATTAAGGATTTGATATTGATTGCAACTTGGTTGTAATTCTTAAGAAATCAATTTGGAGTTCTAGAGCCGTTTGTTGGCTTATCAACCATTAGTTGGAGCTTTTGTGGGCATTAAAATTTCATGAAATGAAGACTCCGTCTACATGAATGATTCTCTTGGGCGTAATAATAGTCTTTCAATCAATTTCAAGTTTGCTGGGATGTGTGTTTTGTTGTGGGACCTTTAGGAGGAGAGGAATAACAAAGTGTTAAAGGAGTTCAGTGGGAGTCTAGTGAGGTTTGGTCCTTGTTGAGATTTTATGTTTCTCTTTGGGGTTCGATTTTGAAGAGTTTTTGTAATTACTCTCTAGGCAATATTGTGCTTTGTTGGACCACGTGGGAAAGCAAAACCACTGATGGTGGTCTCGATTTTGGAGGATTGAAAATTAGAAATTTGGCTTTGATGGCCAAATGGGGATGGATATATTTTCTTGAAACTGATTCTACCAAGTAGTTCAAAGCTCATGGGAAGGGTCCTTATAATTGGCACACTTTTGAATTGCTTCTTTGTCCAATGATTTGGTCTTTGACCATTGGGATGAAGTTACACGCTCTTGGAATATTTTGTTCCAACGAAAATGGAGGATGATGCTTTGTTCACACTGTTTGCCTCCTTCAATGGGTGAGATTGAGGATTAATAGAAGGGGGTAGGTGGGGTCGAGTAGGTTATTTTGTGGGCAACTTCTCTTGAATGCGAGTTAATAGGGTAGGTGGAGATGGGATTATAAAAAGCCTTTCCATCCTTTTCTCTCTTTATCGTTGGTTGGAACAATGATTTTGTTTAAACCTCCATTGTTATGAAGAAGGGTGATTTCTACTATTGTTCCATTGTTATGAGTGACATTTGGGCTCACATTAATTTCATTGTTTCTCTGTAACCTTCGCTGGCTAAGACGTTTTGTAATTACCTAACAATTTTATTTGATCAGGGACCCTTTCTTTAGTTTGCTTTCTTCTATGGGCTCCCTTTTTCTGTATGTCCATGTATTTATTTTTTTCCTTAATGAAGTCTCCATTCACCTAGTGTGCAAAAGTATGTCCGTATTTAGTCTATTGATTTTACAATTATGGTCCTTTCCTAATATTATTATAAGTGTTTGAAAAGGTGAGACACAAAATAAGTCGCGTCTTTTATGAAGCCCCAAGGCTCAAAGCCTTGGGCCTTGGGGCTTTTTCATTATTTTTTTAAAAATAGTAATAATAAGGATTTGTCACATTGCTTTGTGCACATTAAATAAGGATTTCGAAGACTACTCCATTCCGAACCTATGCTTAAATTGGCGGGCTTTCACTTTTCAAGATTGCTAGCAGATTGCTTCTCTGATCAGTTCTCCTCTAGCTAATTAAGTTCGAGTATTTTCTGTAATTCTTCGTTCTCTTTTGTCTTGTCTTGGTTTATGTTGGTTCTATTTGTTCTGGTTTATGTTGGTTCTATTTGTTCTTGTTAATCTTTTGTTTGGGCTAAGTTTTAGCCTTGATTTTGATCCTTAGGCCTTTTTGCTCTTTGTATAATTCTCTTGTACTTTGAAGAGTAGTCTCATTTCATTTTATTAATAAAGAGGCTTGTTTCCATTAAAAAAAGAAAAGGTTTTTCCCTTCTTTATTAACTATTTTTTTGAAACGAAAATGAGACTTTTCATTAAGTTAAAAAAATCAAATCTACTAAGCCTTAATGCAAAATTTCTTGCATTCCGTTTGTTTTTTCCCACTTCACTATGGTTTCTCTTCTTTATGTAGTGCTTTTATATATAGTGTGCATAAAAAAACCTCATTCTTTTTGCACCTTTCGCTTAAGCTTCAGAAGACTATTGCGTTGTATTGTGTCTTTTGCTTTAAAAAACACCAATTATTATTTTGGATAAAAACCAGTCTGTACCCCTAAACTTTGGGGTCCTATCACTCAAAGCTCCAAACTAATAATTGAATAAATTTTAAACTTTCACAAGTTAATTAACTTTTTTAAAAACGGAAACAAGACTTTTCCATTTGAATTAGTTAATTTAAACCCTTTTTTAAGATTTCATTTTAAACAGTTATTGTTATTGGATAATCTTCACACTTGTAAGACTTTTTTAGATGCACGGGTCTATTTTCCGTTATTTCTTCCTTGAAGCTTTTGGTTGGCCCTTATCTCTATTAAGGCTTGTGGAAGTTTCCATATCACTGTTTGTCTCCTTCATTATGTTCTGTTTGATTGGTGTTTTCTTTGAGTGCTGCTTTTCCAAGGTTCCGTTGTTTTTTCGAGACAAGCATCGACTTTAGCTTGTTTGATTTGAAGTTGCCAGAGTTACAGCTTCTTCTTCTTGGTGTTTATCAGAGTTACAGCTTCTTCTTCTTGGTGTTCTCTCTAATCTATTTGCAGGATTTTCATGTCTCATGTTTAACCAGGAGTGTATTTTTTTTTTTCATTACTTGAAGCATACTTGATAAGTTCTTGTTTTGTTTCATTTCCTTGTATTTTGAGCATTAGACTCTTTTCATTTATTCAATGAAAAGTCTTGTTTCATTTTTTTTTAAAAAAGCATGGATTAACATAGAAAAAAAAATCACCATTTCATCTCATCAATGAAATTATAGTATGTTTCTTCTGGAAAAAAGAATAGTTTTGAATAATGTGAGTTTGATCTTTATTCTTGTCTTTGGCATGTCAAGTTGAACATGAAAATGGATTTTCACATTGTTCTGATATAAATTTCTTTTATCCTGCAGCACGCTGAAGTATCAGACGAGACTGTTCAGTTAAAGACACTTCAAACTATACTAATAATTTTTCAATCTCGTTTACATCCTGAAAATGAGGTAATGAGCACTCAGAAAAATGATTATGCTTCAATTTTTGAATTGTATTGCATTTTTACTTTTTCTCCTCTGTGGAATTTTGTATTTATTGAGCAAGTTGTCTCGTGTTCAAGAAAAAGATGACCATTGTGCAAAAAATAGTGCATCATTCACACATAAAAAGGGACAAGCTGAACAGATTTTACTTCTCTTGTTTATTTTGTCTATTTTTTTGTCGATGAGATATTATTTTATGGCAAAAAGCTGAACTTGGGGAGGATCACAGACTCTCGATTGTGTCTGGTTTTTATGTTTTTGCATTATCATTTATTGTGTTCTTTCTTTATATTGTGACTGTGTTGGAATTGTGGAAAACTTTGTTATCTTTATCGTTCATCAATCTATAGACTATCAGGGAAGTCGATTTTCCCCTGTTTTCTGGAATCCGTTGGGGTTTTATCTGTTTGCAGGATAGACCGAAACCCAACACTTCATAGTGGTATCCAAAATTTTCAATTGTATAATTGCAGGAAAATATGGCTCAAGCTCTTGGTATCTGTATTCGGCTTTTAGAAAACAACAGATCTTCTGACAGTGTGCGAAAGTATGTCTGTATTTAGTCTCTTGATTTTACACTTGTGAAATCCTTTTCTAATTTTATTAATTTGGAGAATAATCAATTTACACCTCTAAAACTTTGGGGTTGTATCACTTAAAACCCTAAACTAATAATTGTTTCAATTAAAATCCTAAACTTTTGTAAGTGAACTAATTTAGGCCCTCTTTTAGATTTGGTTTTAAGACCATCAATGCAAGAACTTCGCATGTGTATAAGACTTCTTTAAATATATGGACTGACATAATATTAGACAAAAATGATGGAATAAAATAGATAGTGACAATTTCTCGTTAGTATGGATGATTTTTCTTCTCCTTGTCTCCCTATATTTTTCTCTACTTATTTAGGAAGAATTACATGATACTTTTCTTGCCACTTTACCAGGATTTTGGGAGAAAAATAATGTTATTTAGGTGATTCTGAAAAATGTTATAAATCAGTAATGGAAAGTATGAAAGTTTAAAGTTTTAGATCGACACAATTATTAGTTTTGGGGTATAAATTGATTTTTTTCTCTATTATTATTCATCAGTGACTTGCTAATCTTCCACTTTATCTAAAAAAACCTATTTCATTTGAGTGCTATGCAGTACTGCAGCGGCTACCTTTAGGCAAGCAGTAGCTCTGATTTTTGATCATGTAATTTTTGGCGAGTCACTTCCGGCTGGAAAGTTTGGTACTGGAAGTCAAAGCTCTCGAACCAGTATGGTTATTTCTGACGTTGATCGTAACATCAATAGCTCAGAGTATGCTTGTCATTTGTTTGACATTAATAATGATTACTTTACTCTCAGTTCACAGCTTTCCGTGGATGGTTAATATTTTGTTGTGCTATTTGAATGTTATTTAATGTGTGCCTATTGGAGTTCACTTTTTGTGCAACCCATGTTTATTTAACATTGAAATAGAAGGAAAACTATTGTCTTCCTCTTATCTTTTATTTCGTTGGGAGGATATCTGGTTGTCCAATTTATTTGTTTTGGATGAAATATCGTGCTTTCAAGAAAAATAAATGAATACAAAAGGGGCTACAAAAACCACAACCAGAGAAAACAACCATCTTTTTTTATGTTCTGTACTATGTGCTATCTCTTCTGTATTCTCCGTCAATTACCAAATTTGTTTTCCATAAAAAGGGGCAGAAAACTGTTATTATGTACCGTAAGCATGGTGTTATGACTTGAGCTACTATATTTCACTAATCCTGGCATGAACAGGACACTGAAAAATGGGTCTCTTTCTGGAGGGCCATTGTTGAAGCGAGAGAACTTGACTAAAGCGGGGAAGCTTGGGCTACAATTGCTTGAAGATCTGACAGCTCTTGCAGCAGGTGGATCTGTATGTATTTACTTTTAAGCTATTAGAACCTCTTTATTTTTTTCTTTTTATTTTCTTTAAATAATATAAATAAAAAATCAAAATAAAAAACTAAAGTAAAAGATACGAAACTTATGTAATGAAAATAGACTCATACTCGATGGATACAAACTCCATAAGGAGTGACTAAAAGGAATAATAAATAATAAGAGACTGTTTAGGCCTTTAGGGTATTGAGTTGGTTATTATAGTCTGTGAGAATTATAATAATATGTTGGTTATAATAGTCTATTTTTAGGGTGCAAACTATTTTAGTCCAAACTACAAATAAGGAGAGAGGATGGTTACAAACTAGTAAATACAAACAATGAGAGTTTTCAGCTAGTTTTATTGTAGCTAAGTGATTATAGTAATTGAGAATTTCAACTATTATAATGGGAGGCTCGAACATTGAGTGGGCTATAATGGCCCATTTCATGCACGGCAAGTTGGGGCCTGAACACCCCCGAAGAGAGTTAAGCTATTAAATTGTGAATTAAGATAATTCTTGCACACCTTTGGGATTTTTTTTCTTATGCTAAAACTAGTTCAGAAATTAGTCTACATCCTCACATTCTTCCCTTTGGTATTTATATTTTGGAAGGGAAACGAGTCTCTTTATTGATATAATAAAATGAGACAAAACTCAAAGTACAAGAGAGATATACATATACCAAGAGCTTAACATATGAGTCCTATGGATCAGGAGGCACATTCGGACATCTCAACTAGGTTGACACCCCAACGCCTTCATCATTTCCTACAACCTATATTTAAAGGAAAGAAAAGCCCTTGCAATGAAGAATTAATAGATCAAAATAGACTACATCCATGTGAAAAGACAAA
Organism: Benincasa hispida; assembly: GCF_009727055.1. Taxonomy (NCBI): domain Eukaryota; kingdom Viridiplantae; phylum Streptophyta; class Magnoliopsida; order Cucurbitales; family Cucurbitaceae; genus Benincasa; species Benincasa hispida. Next base: position 53,839,584 of record NC_052350.1, on the reverse strand, counting down.
CTAAACCGTAAATACAATCATAAAACCAGAAATACAGCAAACAAAATACAAAATAAATCTGTCCATGACTCCATTAATGGTCTGGAAAGATGAATGATCTCCAATTTAAGCAAAAATCCTGAATAGAATAGTCTTCAAATTGTTTTGACAATATGCACCATGAAGATGCATTCATTTGGGCAATCTCGAACCGATCCAACCAACAAAGGGACCTATCATGAAACACTCTTTGATCCCTTTAGTATTTATATCTTTTCTGTTATCTGCGATAGGGAAATTGTGGTTAAATAGTTTATTTGTTTGTTTTTTTGTTTTTTGTTTTCCCTCTCTCTCTTGTTTTGTTTTTTTTTTTTTTTGTTTTTTAAATTTAATTTTTTCCAATTTCTCAGTAAATGACAATGATTTTCTTCAACAGGCAACTTGGTTACGCCCGATTTCTTTCCAGCGCACCTTTGCCCTTGATATACTAGAGTAAGCTCTCTTCTTAGAAGGTTTTGTATACTTTAATCACTGTTTCAAAATAATTTTTGATTAAGATACTTTTCCACCATATCATACAATGAAAGACACCGATAGACTTCTACTAGCGTCTATCAGTGATAGAGGCTGATAGAATTCTATCATTGATAGAGGCTGTTAGAAGTCTATCAGTGTCTATCAGTGATAGAAACTAATTGAAGTCTAAAACGATTAAATTTTACTATTTTATGCAAATAGTTTCCCTTATTTTTCTATTTTTGAAAATCTCCCAAAAAAGAATCACTTTTTCACTTATATCTATTCCTTCTAGACAGTACAAAGAGTAATAACTTTGATTATCGACTCAAATTTTTATTTTACTTAAAATTAATGATTAATTTGGTTTCAACATTTTAAATACAAGAGACGTTGGAAAAAAAAACCATTTTAAATACAACAAATACACATGCAGAAACATTTTGTAGCTCCAGTTTTGTTTATATAGTCATTCTAGAAAAAATCGATTAGTCTTCCTAATCCTAAGGATGTGGGAACTAAATAGATATCATTGACAAAAATCATTTAGTCTTCCTAATCCCTTAGTTTAATTGTTTTGTTTGTAAAAGGCCTTCTGTATTTGGTTTCTGTTTAAAACCGGTTAGTGTTAGTTTTATTATTTGTAACCTGCCAAGCAAGTAACCGGTTGCTCCCTCTTTCCTATTTGAAGAGGATACTGTATCCACTTCTACACATTGAATAAAAACCTCTTCAAGAATTTCGTTCGACAAAGACTCATTCTTTATCAAGTGGTATCAGAGCACTATGCAAACAGTTTATGCAGCTGTAATTACAAATAACTTACTTTCGAAAGCATTTCTCTCTCCAAATGTGCCACAAAGGCGCCCTATAAAGGGCCATTGGAGAAACAAATGATCAGACTTTTCTTCCTCTCTCATACATAACCTGCAACTAGATGGGGAGACAGTTCAGGAGCTAAACTTTCCTACAACCTTGTCATCCATGTCGAGACTTCTAAAGGCCAAAGACTAGAGAAAGACCTGTACCTGTGTGGGTTTGTTAGAGAAGTTTTAAAAGGCTGATTTTACAGTGTATACTGCATATTCTAGAGCCTACAAGGGACAAACAAATTCGATCCACACTTAAGTAAGTCGAGTTTAATTTTTCCATGAGGGCCACTCAACTATTTAACTATCTGTCAAAAAGGCCTCTTCGAAGGCCCAAGTTCCTGATTTGGCTGTTATTATCCCAACAATTGGAAATGGAAGTCTCTATTTTGCAAAAGACGCAATTGTAAATGGAGGTGCCTCTGTTTCCTTCTCTCTTCCCCTCCCCTTTCTAGGCTTCATCAGTTAGCCTTTAGATGGTTCTTCTTCAGATTCAGCAGGTTTTATGATAAGTATGATTCAGCAGGTTTTATGATTCAACAGGTTGTCCTTTGCTTTGCTTGAAGAAGAGTTTGCTGTATCGGGACTTGTGTTTGGATCCAAGGTTGGTTTTTTTGAACCACCATTTATTTTTTCCCAGTTGGCCCTTCTTGCTGTCCATCTTTTCTGCTTTTGGCTTTTATCTTCTTCAATGGTTGTGGTCACCGAAACAATTTCTGAGAGACTTGTCATTGGGTGGAGATGTGCCTTTTCTTGAATATATTTTGTCAAAGTCCATCAAGAAACCAAGCTATTTGTTGGTTTTCACTCTCGGCAAGGTTGTTTCTTGCACTCAGCCTTTGGAACTCTTCTGTATACACTTCAATGCTTCTTGACCCCTGTTTGTAATGTTGGAATTGGCTGTACTACAATCTTTCATAGTTAAGTGGAAGAAATCTCTTCTTCATGTGTTTAAGCATTTTTGGCCAGCTTTGGATAGGAGGTTTTCTATAAATTTTTCTATTCGCTTGGAGTTGATCCCACCATGCAAATGCTCCACTTTTTAGTTTAAAGGACACAAGTTTTACCTTTCGATCCTTGGGTGTGCATATGTAGTCAAAAAAAACTTTCTACCTCCTTCACCCAATCAAGAAAAACTTCAATATTCATTCATCCAGTGTAGTAGGGAGGTTGATTTTCATTTTGTATTCAGAATCTTGTCTCCACGGAGGTCCTCTTTGCATTCCCTAAACTCGGGCCAATATTGTTCCAAATCTTGATCAACCTCTTGGAAATCTTGAAGGTCTTGGTTGTTGTAGTTGAACCTCTGTCTATAAGACTGGCCGGCTGGCATGTTCTCCTAGTTTTGTGTCTTCTTCCAAGGAATCAGAATCAAACCCTAAAAGGGTTTGTGGCATTAGTATGGCTTGTTTACGAGGCCTAGGTTGTGGTCTCCTTTGGCCGATCCCTCTTAGTTGCATGAATCTTGGAGGGATTCTTGGATGTTCTTGAATTCTTGGAGGGGTGAAATTTTGAGGAACACGGTTCTGTCCACATAAAGTTCATCCTCTTTGATGGTTATCTCTGAATTCTTGGTGCAATTAATCCACAACAGATTTGGAATTTTCTTGAAGGTCGACCCTATAAGAATCTGCTGCACATTATTCTTGAATTCATTATAAAAAACCCAACAAATATTAAAGCATTCAAAAAGAGATCTCCAACAATTATTGGCATAGGCACAATCAAAGAATAAATGCGGTAGATCTTCCCTTTCTGCTTTGCATAAAACACACCAATTAGGAGATAAACGGTGAGAAAATAGCTTCTGTTGTAAAACAGAACAATTAAGCATTCCAAACAGCATGATCCAAACTGTAATACTCACTCTTCGAGGACACTTGGACTTCCCTAAAGCTTTATGTAAACAATTATCAAGGGGGGAAGCCAAAGAGAGACGCCTGACCAATGATTTTAATTAAAAAGAACCACTAGCTTCAAGAGACCAAGAACGTGTATTTGGCAATCCTTTACCTCTTTCTTGGAAACAGTTCTCAATAGATTTTGAAAATTTATAATCTTTTCTTCTTTTAAGAGTCCCAATAGTTCAAAACCAATCCATTTGGGTTGAGGGCTATTCCAAACAAGGTCGGGAAATTGATTTTAAGTGGGATTCTGTCTAACTAGGGGTCATGCCAGAAGGCTATTCGGCTGCCATGTCCTAATTTATACACTGCTAGCACTTCCACTTTCATCCAGGATCTTGAGATACTTATCCAATGACTACGAAGACTACAACTCACCTTACCCGAAGTGTGCTAATCAAAGTGCTACTCCCGTGAGTACTCTTAACAACTTGACTCCAAAGAGAAGTGTTCTCATTCATGAAACACCAACCCCACTTTGCTAATAATGCCAAATTCCTAGCTTTTAAACCTCCTAAGGCAAGGCCTCCGTCTTCTTGCTTTCTAGAAACAATCTCCCATTTCACCAAGTGGTTTATCTTACCTCCTTTATGACCCTCCCAAAAGAAATTCCTTATAATTCTTTCTAAAAGTGAGATCACCTTTTCTGGGAAAAAAAAAAGAGACATATAATAAGTTGGTAGATTAGAAAGAACTTACTTACAAAGCGTTGCTCTTCCTCCTTTCGACAGATTATATCTTCTCCATCTACTACCGGCTGTCAAAGCTCCACCTTTTTAGGGTAGCCATCCAATGGAAGGCCAAGGTATAAAATAGGGAGGTGTTCTATTATGCAGTTTAACCTTGAAGCTACTACTAGCAGTTCATCTTCTTCAACATTGATTCCACATAGAGCAAATTTTTCCCAATTGATTTTCTGTTTGGAGCACCACTCAAATATTGCAAGAGTTTTTCTAAGATTATCAATCATTTCATCCTCATATTTGCAAAACAACAAAGTATCATCTCCAAATTGAAGAATGGAAATGTGAACTTTATCCTTTCCCACCAAAAACTCTTCATATTTCCCTTTTTCTTGACGTTTAGCAATTAAAGTACTTATAACTTCGCTAACTAAGAGAAATAGGCAAGGAGAGAGGGGTCCCCTTGCCTAGCAATTATTCTTACTCTTGGTCTTTCATTAATGAATATGGAGAATCTTTGGTTAGAAATACAACCCATAATCCATGTAATCCATCGGGAATGAAAGTTTTTTCCATGAAGAACTTTTTCAAGAAACTCCCAATGTTCTTTGTTGAAGGCTTTTTCTAGATCAAGTTTTAATATCCAACCTTTTTTCTTGTCGGATTTGGATATATAATCCTCCACTGCCTCGTTTGCAATACGATTCGGATCTAGAATTTGTCTCTCAATGAATGCACTTTGTGTAGGGGTTATTATACTTGGCATGATCTTTTTAAGTCTCTCCACGATAACTTTGGCTATTATCTTATAGACAAGAGTGGTTAAGCTGATGGGTCTAGAATCAATGTAAAACCCCTGCTCATCCAAGGGTAATATCACAATCTTCCTATATAGAATGCAACTCCCGAGGTATGTCGGATTTGTTGAGAGGGCCAAAAATGAATCCTTCTTCCTTTTCTGTCCCCTGTTTTTCTTCTTCTTGGAATAGATAAACCAATGCCCTGTCAATTCCAACTAAATCTTCATTGGCCTCGTCTTCTTCTTCCGAATCTTCGTTTTCAAATTCCTCACTGCTCACACTTGCAATTGACTCTTCATCGTTTTCTTGTGAGAGACTTCTTGAATTGTATGAATCATTGCTTGAAGTACCTTGCACAAAAGAGATATTTGGGTCCGATACTTTGTTGACTGAATGAACAAAAGAATTTCGCTTAGAATTTAAATTAACTGACCTTTCCGTATTGCTGTTGGGAAGTTGAAGCCTAACACAACATTCCTCGAGAAGATCCGAATTTGCAATAAAGGACCTTGATTTGATAAAGGATCTTCGTTTTCGTGCAAAATGTTTAGAAATGGCTTGAAAAGATGAGTACACCTTTTAGTAATCGAGGGGACTTCGATCTCTCTGCTTACAATAGTCTTCTGAGTAGTCGGGGAGGCTTCTGGTATTAGAGAATTCTGATCTACTGATTTCTTTTGAAGGGAGAATGACCAACTTCAGCTTCCATATTGTTATTTAATACAATTTCGGCTTGAGTAATGGGAGAATTCCAAGCGATAGGTGCTGCTGTAAATTCTGCCTTTTTGAATTTTTCAAAGACCATCGAGGGATGATCAATAAACACTTTTTGAAATTTTGTTTTCCCGCTTACTAATGTTGTATCGATTCGGTTATCCTCTTCAGGGACATCTGATAAAATTGGAATGATACAGAAAAGATTTGCATGGCCCCTGCTCAAGGATGCACACACAAATCAAGAAATGATTTTTTGCCTAGTTTGATTATGAAAATCATGGATCATGCTCCAATGTATATTTATTGTGAAGTAATGCAGTCAAAGGTCTCCTGTCAAGTTACGGATGGAACAAAATCAGCGTATATTTCAGGGATCTTCTTGTTTACATTTTGAGTGGTTTGATTTAGCTCATTTAATAACCTCATCATGGTGCTCTCTTTCAGAAAGTTTCAAGGGTTTTATGGAGTTCGGGGAGATTTAATGTTGCTTTCTAGTTACTTTTCTTGGTATCGTTATAGTTTCCTTTGTACTTTTTGTAAGCGGTTTCTTTGTATTTTGGAGCATTAGTCTCATTTCATTTTCTTAATGAAAAGTTTGGGATCCTTTTCAAAAAAAAAAAAAAAAAATCTACTAGCTGCATCATCAATTACTCAAGTGGGGTTTAATGATGATTCAAGGAAATGGATTTTGAAGGCTTCAGGCACATTCACAGTGAATTCGTTATGTAGCAAGGGCTGTTTCCTCCTCTTTATGAAAAGATTTGTTCTCTGCATTATGGAAATCAAAGTCTAATTCTTTCATCTCTTTCCATTTTTACAAGTCCCCGTGTTAGGAGTTTGGATGTGTGTTTTTCTGAAATGGCTGTGATCTTTTTGGAATTGGAATCGTTGATCATACAAGAGATACTTCTATACTCGTACATGGAGTCTCATCATAATTCTTCACTAATTTAATGAGTTTCCTTTCTTCATGTTCTTTTTCTTAATTTTTATTTGTTGCTTGTAGGTTCATTTTGTCAAATTATGTTGCTGTTTTCAGGATATTAGTTCCATATGAACAGGTGATTACTATTGCTTACCTTAGAAATCTATCTTTTTGCATTTATCTGTGTTTTTTTTTTTGTTTTTTTTTAATGTAAGGTTTAAAGCTGAAAGGATTGCTTAAAAATCAAACAGGTTTTGCGCCATCAGATATGTTCCCTTCTCATGACATCACTTCGTACAAATGTGGAGGTAATTAATTTGGATAATTTGTTTAATAAATCTTTAAATTTGATAGCCATTCTTGTTGAGATCTTGGTAATGATTGGCTTCCTTTTGCCCCTTCCCATGTCATGTTAGCTTGAAGGGGAAGCTGGGGAGCCTTATTTTCGACGACTGGTCTTGCGGTCAGTTGCCCATATAATCAGACTATATAGTACATCCCTCATCACTGAATGTGAGGTCTGTTTTATGAGAATAAACTTTTTAATTGTGACATGAAAATTTGGATATGAACTTCATTAATTGTTGTTTTGTTATTGTTTAACATCCTTAACTCCTGGTATACGCATATCCAACCTTAATTAGTTCACAGATTTCAATACCAAGACTTGACTGCTTCATATGTGTCTGACTTTCTGTCAACTGTTTCAGTTCTTATTTATATGTTTTTTTAAACAAGCAATAACTCATTGATATAATGAAAAGAAAAATGTTAAAAGGGGTACAACTTACAAAGGGGGTGAGAGAGAATAAAGGAAGCAAAAAGGAAAAATCAAGAACTCAGAGAAAGAAGCAAAATCAAGAACTTTAGAGATAAATCAAGCAAATAGAGGTCAGCTGAGAGAACAATAAATCTGCTAAAGAACAATGGATTTTTCAAATAATCCCACCTTCTTTGAACCAAAAATCTTTAGAGCTTGCAAATCAAGGCTGAGGTGAAGATGGAAGACAAGGCGTATTATCGTCGATGGTTTTCACGCTGCGCAATCCCTTGGTTTGTTGGAGAGGACAAGAGGTCATGAGTTGCTCAAACAATCCCAATCAATCTCTCTCACAGTACAAGAATAAAAAATGACTATTTATACTGGAGTGAATGGTTATCTTGATTCTCCACTAACCACTCCAAAAGGAGCTGCAACAACCAAAAAGAAACACACAGTGACTGAAACACTACCAAAAAGTAAATTTCAACCGGAGCTTATGGAAAAGTGCTGGATGCTTATTTACGGGCCTAGAGCAACAAATCTTCTAATTCCAGAAAACTTAGAGCAATCACACAATTCTATGAGATGAAAGGCTAAAAGACAATGTGAGGAGACCTAAGCTTTTTCAACAGCAAAGAAACCGAGAGCAACAACCACAAGATAACCAATGGGAGCTCCAAAACACCAACCAAATTGTGGTATAATAATCGAACATCTCCTCATTATTGCATCTGATCCTGTATTTCATAAGTGGACTAAATACATTGAGGTCGTCTGTCATTTTATATGTAAGAAAATATGATGCAAGTCTTGTGTGTTTCTTGGTTATTCTTGGGGTAGTTATTTGTTTTCTAAGGCTTACGTACTTGGTTCCTTGGTTTCTGTATTTTAGTTCTAGTTTTTGAAGAACCATTTTTTGTAATTTGGTCTCAAGACCTTTATTTTAGGAGGATAGTTAATTGTGTTGCCGGCTGGTTGTAAGTTGGAGACATTTTGAATAAAATTTTAATTCCAGACTCGAGTTCCATCAAAGTACAACAATGTTGAGTATCTATGGGAAACGTGAAGACTGGAGAACCATTAAGAAACATCTTTATGGAAGCATCAAATGGAGCATGTACAGATGATTGTTCTTTGTACTTCTGAGCATTAATCTTTTTTCAATATTTCAATGAAAATATTTGTTTCCTTTAAAAAACAATATTGTCTTCTTACCTTCTCTTACTTAGGTTATCCTTGTATTCTTCTTGTTATATATCTCTATAGTGAATGGAATAGAGTTTTCTCATCTTCTCACAAACGATACACCACAAGGGATAAAGAGAGTTGTAGGGATGTCTTTTCTTATTCGTATTTTTTACACCTCTTAGGACTATAGTCCTAAAAGTTGATCATAGGAATTCTTTGCTTCCATAGGGTCTTAGACATGTGCTTAGACTTGAATGATTTTCACTCTCCTCTTAAATGTAAGATGACCGATCGATTGGTAAGGTACTAGATGGTCAGCACCTAAACTCTGGGTTCTCTTTGGCTGCAAGACCAACAATGCTTGTACAAGGAAAGAAGAGTTATCCAATGTAATGGCTTCCCTTCCGTTGGAAGCTCCCATGAGCTGAAGGTTCCCTCTAGTTGTCATCTTACAACATACTTTTGGAGTTGTAGCCTGAGAGCATTACTTTTAGTGGCTGATCAGTAATCCAGAATTTCTCTTAAGATTCATGATTACAACCTACTGCAAAGTGCCAATTTTGAATTTGCTTGCAGCTCCTATGAGATTTTGCAGAAGGGATGGATTTCCAAGGCTCCACCCACTAAAGCCAAATGTCTATATTCATATATCGAGATTTTTGTTTTTCCTTATAGAGGTTTTCCATTTTTAATATAATATGATAATAAAATCACTATTTTGAACTCATTATTGAGTTTCTAGTTATATACTTGTGCACAGATATATATATGTTGAAATTAGGGTTTTGTACCCTAGGGTTTCCCTGTTCTCTATTTAAGCTGTTGGTCTACTGTATTCCATTGTATCAGTTTCTAATAATAATTCCCTTATCCCGTGGTTTTTCTCCCTAATTAGGGTTTTTCCACGTAAATTCTTGGTGTGCTATTTTCTTTTCCCTACTCTATTTTTCATCCTGGTATCAGAGCATGGAGATGAAACCCTGGCCACCATTGAAGAAAATCCAATAGGAGAATCCCAAACCAATAACCCAGATATAACCACTGTTATCCAAAAAACCATTGATAGATACTTTCAAACCCTTCTTCCCCACTTCCGTGAAGACCAGCTGCTGCCGCCCTACCCATCGTCGACTGTTTCTGTCGAGCCAGCTGCCTCCCTCGAAGTCCCAACTGCCGGCTCCCTCGAAGACCCAACCACAAGCCGCAACACCCAACCGCACGTTACCTGTTTGAATCAGCTGCACGCGAACGATGGGATTTTTCCGGTTCAGACGCGCGCAGAGGAGGTCGACCAGTGACCAGCCACGTGAAACCGGTCCGTCCGGTCCCAGACGATGCCGACCGAAGCTGTGGAGCATCGATCTGTTATACCCAGCGTCGACTGGACCAGATCTGCGATGCCAGAGCTCTGATCTGCTATTTCCGGTGCTGGACTGTGATGCTCGATGCCGATCAGTCAAGTTTCCGTCCTTCGAGAGTGCCGTCGGCCTTCTCCTCTTAGATCGGAGCCTCATCCCAGTCTTTGCTGCACCAAAGGACAGATGAAAGAGGTATGGGTATTTTCCAACCAGGTATGAGCAATCGACTGGGGCAGTTTTCGCCGAGTATGGATGAGTTTGGAGGGGGCGAGTCTTCATTATACCACCAGGACCAAGGAAATATAATCAAAGATCGAGTTACCCAGTTGCAGTTGCAGATTAAACAACAGAACAAGGTGTTTCAACAGTAGCTTGCTGCTATTGGGGAAGCCATGGGATCGAAATCCAAGATCCAATCAGATCTAAATCCATATCCTGAAAACTTGGTAACTTCGTTCCCTACTTACTCCTCAAATTTATGTTCTGGAACTATAGGCAATTCTTCTGGAATTATTATAGGGGAAAGTTGAATGGTGATAATTACTTCTCTTGGTCCCAATCTATTAAAATGACTCTTGAGGACCATCATAAATTTGGATATCTGACAGGTGAAATACCAAAACCAATGATCGGTGACCCCCAAGAGCGAATGTGGAAAGGAGAGGATTTTTTGTTGAGATCAATTTTGATTGGCAGTATGGAACCTCAGGTTGGAAAATTTTTATTGTATGCAGCTACAGCCTGTGATATTTGGGAGACAGTCCAGAAACTCTACTCCAGGAGACAGAATGCCTCACGTTTGTATACTCTACGTAAGCAGGTCCATGAATGCAAACAAGGAACAATAGACGTTACCGCTTACTTTAACAAGCTATCTCTGTAAGGCAAGAGATGGATTTTTGCCGTGAGATGATCTGGAACTGTCCTTGTGGAGTGTTATATTATTAGTCTGAAGAAACGGATCGCGTGTATGACTTTCTTGCAGGTCTCAACTCTAAATTTGATACAGTGTGCAGTCGTATACTGGGGACCAGACCTATACCATCCCTAATGGAGGTCTGTTCAGAAGTTCACCTGGAAGAAGATAGGTCGAGAGCCATGAACAGTACACCTATAACACCAATAGATTCCACTGCTTTCAAAACATCAGGCCCGATACAAGATAAATAGAACAGTAAGCCGCCCCCAGTGTGTGAACATTGCAAGAAATCCTGGCACACTAAAGATCCGTGCTGGAAACTCCACGGCCGATCGCGTAATTGTAAGAAATGACAGCTAAGTCGGGCTCTCGTAGATGAATCTGTTACTGAAGATACTCAGACTAAACTACTCAGAACACTACTACAGTGGGTGTAAGTGCAATCGCCCATACAGGTACTTTTCAATCTTTTGGTCTTGTGAGTATAACTGGTAATAAACCGTGGATATTAGACTCAGGAGCCACAAATCACCTCACTGGCTCTTCTGATAAATTTTTATCTTATCAACATGGTACTGGAAATGAAAGAATCAGAATTGCAGATGGGTCCTTTGCTCTTGTTGCTGGAAAAGGACGAGTGTCACCTTTTGCCGACTTAGTACTCCAAGATGTGTTGCATGTGCCAAAAGTGTCTTACAATCTATTATCTATTAGTAAGCTAACAAGAGATTGGAAGTGTTGTGTTAGTTTCTCACCTGATGATGTTGTGTTTTAGGATCTGACCTCGGGGAGGACGATTGGTACTGCCAGGCATGACAGGGGACTCTATTTCCTTACTGAAGAAGCTTCTTTTAGGCTATGTGATAGGACTAGTTTGTTTTCTTCTCATTTTTCCATTTTTGAAACTGATTATATGTTGTGGCATTATCGTCTTGGCCATCCTAATTTCCAGTATATGAACTATTTGTTCCCTCATCTTTTTCGCAATATTAATATCTCTAAATTGAAATGTGATGTGTGTGTCCAGACAAAACAGCCTCGTGTTTCTTTATCTTCTCAGCCCTATAAGCCGTCTAAACCATTTACTCTATTCCATAGTGATGTCTGGGGTCCTTCACCAGTCACTACCATAACTGAGAAGCGTTGGTTTGTAACCTTTATTGACGATCATACTCGTCTAACCTGGGTTTTCCTGCTGACAGATAAATCAGAAGTCACTTCAATTTTCCAACAATTTTACAATTCCATAGAAACCCAGTTCAACGCTAAAATCGCTATTCTCAGAAGTGATAATAGTCGAGAATACCTTAGTAACACCTTACGAGAATTCCTTACCTCCAAAGGTGTTGTCCATCAGAGTTCCTGTGCGTACACTCTTCAACAAAATGGAGTGGCCGAACGGAAAAACCGTCACCTAGTCGAAGTTGCCCGCTCTCTTATGTTGTCTACCTCTCTTTCCTCTTATTTGTGGGGTGATGCCATCCTGACAGCAGCCCATCTAATAAATCGCATGCCATCCCGGGTCCTAAAATTCCAAACCCCATTAGACTATTTCAAAGAGTCTTACCCAAACTCCAGACTTCTTTCTGATATACCCCTTCGTGTCTTTGATTGTGTGGTGTTCATCCATGCACACGGGCCTAACCGTACCAAGTTTACCCCTCGAGCACAAAAATGCGTTTTTGTAGGATACCCTCTACATCAGCGTGGGTACAAGTGTTATCACCCTCCTTCCAAGAAATACTTTGTCTCTATGGATGTGACCTTTGAAGATCATCCATTCTTTCCCAATGGTTCTCTTCAGGGGGAGCATTCCAGTGAAGAAACCAATTGGGGTCTCAGTCTTTCTACCTTACCTGAACCTGAACCCATCCTTGATGTCAGTGTCAACACCAACGCACCCATCTTCCCAACTGAACAAGTCCCTTGGATCACATACTATAGAAAGAATCTCAGGAAGAAAATAATGCCACCTGTCATCTCTCCGGCTCCAGTTCATGAGTCTGAACAGAGATCAGTTTCAGGTACTAGTAGTCCTATCCCTGATCATGATAATAAATGTGATAACACTGATGCTTGTGTTGAAAATGTTGAGAGCAAAAGCAGGAAAGATAATGCCAGCAAGGATGTGATTGAGGTTGATGATGGTGCAGAGACAAATGAGTGTGTCTCTTGAGGACACGGTAGAACTTGGAAAAGAAGCCTCTCTTATTCCCGCTGGAAAAAATGTTGAGAGTGGGAAAATAACAGAACTGGAGGGAGAATGCAGTATGTCAGAAGAAAATAAAGATGAATCCCTTGATCTTCCGATTGTCCTGAGGAAAGGTACGAGATCATGTACTAAATATCCGTTGCAAAGTTACTTGTCCTATAGTAATTTATCTCCTGAGTTCAAGGCCCTCACTACAAGCCTAGACACAGTGGTGATACCAAAAAGTATACACACCGCATTGGAAAGTCCTGAATGGAAAGCAGCAGTCATGGAAGAAATGAAAGCCCTCGAGAAAAATCATACGTGGGATCAAGTCAATCTTCCAAGTGGTCATAAAACAGTCGGATGTAAATGGTATTCACAATAAAGTATAAGCCCGATGGAACTGTTGACAGATACAAAGCAAGATTAGTGGCTAGGGGTTTTACTCAGACGTTTGGGGTTGATTATTCAGAGACCTTTTCGCCAGTTGCAAAGCTAAATACAGTTTGGGTCCTCCTTTCTATATGAGCTTCACCAGCTTGATGTGAAGAATGCTTTTCTCAATGGAGAACTGGAGGAAGAAGTCTACATGAGTCCTCCTCCAGGATTTGAGAAACAGTTTGATCACCAAGTTTGCAGATTGAGAAAGTCCTTATATGGGCTAAAACAGTCACCAAGGGCTTGGTTTGGCAGATTTACTATGTTTGTAAAATCTCAAGGATATAAACAGGGTCATTCTGATCATACTCTGTTTACTAAAAGGTCTGTATCCGGGAAAATCGCAGTTTTGATTGTTTATGTTGATGACATTGTTATTTCAGGTGATGATACCTCAGAGATTGACCGATTGAAGGCAAAGATGGCTGAGGAATTCGAGATCAAGGACCTTGGAAAACTAAGATACTTCCTCGGAATGGAAGTAGCTCGATCAAGAGAAGGAATTTCAGTTTTCCAAAGGAAGTATACTCTGGACCTGCTCAAGGAAACAAGTATGACAGGGTGCAAACCAGTTGATACCCCTATAGAAGCCAATGCAAAGTTAAGTAATATGAGTAAAAGTGTTCCAGTGAGCAAAGAAAGATATCAGCGACTTGTTGAGAAATTAATATATCTTTCTCATACTAGACCCGACATCTCTTATGCAATAAGTATGGTAAGTCAGTTCATGCAGTCACCATACAAAGAACACATGAGGGCAGTGGAGCGCATTTTGAGATTTCTGAAAACTTCTTCAGGGAAAGGCTTGATGTTCAGGAAAACTGAAAAACGATGTATCGAAGCTTACACCGATGCTGATTGGGCAGGATCTGTAGTAGACAGAAAATCAACAACAGGATATTGTACCATTGTGGGGCATTCTTGTTACTTGGAGAAGCAAAAAACAAGGTGTTGTTGCTAGAAGCAGTGCTGAGGCAGAATACAGGGCCATGAGTCAGGAAATCTGTGAAGAGATCTGACTTGAAAAGTCTTGAAAGACCTTGATCAAGAGCATACCAGCCCAATGAAACTCTATTGTGATAATAAAGTAGCCATAAGCATAGCAAACAATCCTGTTCAACATGACAGAACAAAGCATGTGGAGATTGACCGGCACTTTATCAATGAAAGACTCGATAGTGGCAACATTTGTGTTCCTTATATTCCCTCCAATCAACAAATTGCAGATGTCCTAACAAAGGGGCTTTCTAGATAGTTGTTTGACGCTTGTGTGAGCAAGTTGGGACTTATTGACATCTATGCCCCAACTTGAGGGGGAGTGTTGAAATTAGGGTTTTGCGCTCTAGGCAATTTTGTCTTTTTCATTGTACCCTAGGGTTTCCCTGTTCTCTATTTAAGCTGTTGGTCTACTGTATTCCATTGTATCAGTTTCTAATAATAATTCCCTTATCCCGTGGTTTTTCTCCCCAATTAGGGTTCTCCACGTAAATTCTTGGTGTGCTACTTTCTTTTCCCTACTCTATTTTTCATCAATATATATATCAAGAAATTCAATGAAAAGTGAACTGAGTTTTTAGTTTCATATCCATCTTTTTTATTTTATTTGTTTGTTTTTTTGTGGTACCTATATTCTTGTCACTTTTGTTGTAGACAAGCAATACGATATTGAGCTTTTTATGGAAATGCTTTGAACAATGTTTTAATGTTTCCCCATTATTCTACATTAAAGCTTAGACATAAACAGAATCTAAATCTACTGTATAACTATGGTTTTCCCTTTTACCAAATGCAGGTTTTCCTCAGTATGCTATTGAAGGTTACTTTTCTTGATCTACCATTGTGGCATAGGATTCTTGTTCTTGAAAATTTGAGGGTAACTATAACTAAGTAGATTACATATGAATTTGTGGTTTGAATTCTGTCTTTGATATATATATTGGGTAGAACTTAGAAGTTTAATAATTGGATTTTGTCAATATTAATAGGGTTTTTGCATGGAGGCTAGAACTTTGCAGGTTCTTTTCCAGAACTTTGATATGTAAGCTTACTAACTCCAGTTTATTTTTTATATTGTACATTAAATACGAAATAGAAAATGCATGCTCATAAAATTTAAAGTCTTTGTATTTGAACATTAACCTCTTTTCATTATTTCAATGAAAAGTTTTGTTTGAGGGGGAAAAAAAGTCTCTGTATATGCTACATTAAAATAATTAAACAAATTTATTTGGTTCTCATGGAAAATATTGTAAAATATCTGCGAGAGTACTAGTCATGGATATCGAGATATATGGGTAAGATTTGTATGATACTAGTAAGGGGCATAATAGGTAATTAACTAGTGGTGTCTTGGCAGTTGGCTATAAATAAAGGGAACTATGGACCTTGGAGGGTGTGGATGATTTTGGTAAGAGTTTCCGTTGTGGTACTTTGGGAGAGAGATGGTCCTCTTGGAAAGCTATTAGTATATTGTAACTTTTCTTGATATTGCAATCTATTTCTATTTTCGTGTTCTTTGAGTTTTATCGTCAGGTGGTATCCCAACACTATAATAAAATAAATTGATAAATAGTAATACTTCTTTTTTGGTTGGCGTCGGCGAGGATCTTTGGAATCTTTGAATGTTGCAAAAGATTCAAATGGAAGCCAAATTTTAGAAATGCTAATCAAGGGGCTTTGCAAACTTTTTCCAAACTTTCCAGAAGTGGGCCAGTTATGTGGAGTGTTTCCATGAATGCCACGAACCAACTTAGACCAAAGGGAATTAGAATCTGACATTAACTTCCACCCCCATTTAACCAATAGCGCCTGACTTTTTATTTGTCTTTCCATTTAGTTTTGTAGAGTTCCTCAAAACCACTGTTTCCAACTGATATCAAAGATTTTGTAAATGATTTTGTGGTGAGAGAGCCTTCTTTTTCCAGCTTCCATTTCCAAGAATTTTCTTTATCCTTGAATTGAGGGGGGTGGGGGGGAGGTCACGTTCCAGCCATAGATTCCCTGATAGAGTGTCTGTGTCGAACATGGTTTCGCAATGGAGGCTTCCTTTTTAAGCGACAAAGCAAATAAGGATGGAGATTCATCATTAAGAATCAGATTATCCATCCATGAATCCATCATAAACTGAGTTTTGTTTTCCCTACCGGCATTGTGAGTGATATTTCTATAAACATGTACTTTTACTTTGTCAATATATTTCCAAGGCCCTTTAGCCAACTTTTTCTAATCTTTTAAATGTAAAAAGAATTGTGATGATTTGGTTGTTACATAGTCGACACTTTTTTTCTTTAGAAATAGAATTCTCAGGCTGGGAAATACCATTGAATTCTAAAGATGTTTAGGATGGTCGCACACGATTTCAACAAAGTCACACTTGGACAACAAATGGTTTTGAGGTGCGAAAGAAAAATGCTCTCTCCTCTCTCCTCCCCTTTCCCTCCTCAAGCCCTCTGGTGATCACCTTCTCTTCCCGATTACCCCTTCCTAATCCCAGTCCCCTCCACTCCGGCCTGTTCCTACTCCTTTCTTCCCTTTCTCTTCCCCTCTCATCCCCTTCTCTGCCTCTAGAACCCTTCACCCCTGTTTTAGCTAAACCTCGCCTCTGCATTTGACCCAATCACCCCTGTTTTCGCAACTCCATGGAACTAAAAAGTTGTCGCATTTCAGATCATTATTTTTGTATGTGGAAGGAAAAGAATGGTTTCCGTTTGGAAGATTTGAAGCGTGGTAAAAAATCTTTCCTCTCTTCAGAAGCTGCACGATGGATGGATGTTAGCTTAGGGAGACTTTTGAATGGGCCAACTTTCAAATTTTTCCTCCTTAAGGAAAGAGTGGATCAGGGCTTCATCCTAACTAAGTTTCAAAGCAAGAAGCAATGATTCATTGAATGCGCATTCTGGCCTTCCTCAGGAGGCAGAACAAATGCTCATATCCCTTACGACAATGGTGTGACAGGGTGGCTTGAGTTTAAGGAAATGGTGAGCCACTCTATTTCAGACCCTCCATCTTCTGGAAGCATACCAGATAATCTTCAAGCATCTTCAACAAAAAGCTTCTCAGAGTAGTGAAAGGTAAAAACCCTCCATCGATTCATTACCAGACCAGTCTACTCAAACATCCTTCAGTCCGCTGCCCCAAGCAAGAAGAAACAGAGCAAGCCCTGCTTCTGGGTTAAAAAGGAATCTGATGTCCTTCAAGAAGACTTCCATAATCTATGGTTAGTAGCAAGGCTTTTTGTTCATAATATGGAAGGAAATAGCAAGTGTGTTGAGAGGCTCCTTCAACTCCAAAGTCATTTTAAATCCCCTGCATGCAGATATGGCTCTAATCAGAATTGAACAAGGTGACCTTGGTGAATTGATCGAGTCTGTTGGACAGTGGCAACAATTTGGCCCCTTTCACCTTCGTTTTGAAAAATGGAATCCAAAAAAGCATGGAAGGCCAACGTTATAAAAGGCTTTGGGGGCTGGTTGAGCATAAAAAATCTTCCCCTGGATTTTTGGTACAGAAGTACTTTTGAAGTTATTGGTGCCTACTTTGGTGGTCTGGAATGTATAGCTGCTGAGACCCTCAACCTCATTAATATTCAAGAATCCAAAATCAGAGTTAAAAGGAATTTATGTGGATTCATCCCGGCGACTATAGAAGTTAAACATACATGGTAGTATTTACTTAAATTTTGGGGATATAAAGTGCTCGGATCCCCCTGTTATTAACTCCGGTGAAGTTTCTATTGATGAGTTCTCAAATCCTTTATATATTTTACGTTTAAATCAAGCTTTGAAGGATGAAGGGGTTGATTCACTGGCCCTACATTCAGATTGGTCCTTTTTAGCTTCCTACCAGTCGATTCCAAGCTACTCGAGGAACCCCAATACTCCAATGGAAAATGTTCAACAGTCGAATGCCAATTCGGTGAGTTTTTTCCGGCCAAACACAGCAGACGAAGGGAAAGGTCAACCAGTTGATAGTTAGAAAGGAAGAAGAAACGTCACAAATAAAAATGAAGATTCGTCTTTAATGATGAGAGAGAAGATTTCAGCCGTTCAAGTATTAAATAAAGTTGTCTCCAGCAATTCATTTAATAAAGAGGAAGAAGAGGAAAAGTCACAACCCCTTATCAGCCCTTCAGCCGATCCATCTCCCTCCCAAATTGTTTTCAACACGTCAGAAAAGCAGCATGAAGGCCAAGGAAAATCTTTAAACGAATCGGTCTTTGTATCCCCCAATAAATCAGGGGTATTTGAAAAGTCTTATAAAGAAGGACAGGTCAACAATGTTGTTATTTCAGCCTCCGATATTATTACCAGCCACGTTGGAAGTCCCCCAAGCTGCCATTCTCCAGTACAAAACCAATCAATCATTCGGGCCCACTTCTCCAATGTCTTCACTTGGAGAAAACATCCTTCAAAAATAAATGGACAGGTCTTCAAGATAGGTCCTTATCGACAGAAAATGAGGCTTCTGATCCTTCCATTTTAGTGCAGAGTGAAAGTAACCATGACTTGCTAGAGGTATGTTGCACCAAAATCCAACTCCCCTCTCCAACTTTAAATAAAACCTTCCCCAGCCCTCAAACTCTGCATTTCAATCACTCCAGTTTCAAAATTCCAGAGTCAAGCAACACTTTCATTAGGGGATTACCCTGCACCCCTCTAAAGCCAAGAAGTTTAGAGATTCGGGAATTCGACTCACCGTTCAGTGTAAGCAGTGTTGAATTGGAATTTTGCCCTGTTTCGAATCAAGATGAAAGGCTCCAAGATTCTGCCCTTGGATTAGACCTCCAGACTTTATTATCTATTGAAGAAAAGGATACATCTTTGAAGCATTGTTCTCCTCACTCCTCCTCAGTTCAGCCTCCAGAAATTCCAGAGCACCTATCCTCAATAGTTAAGGATTGCGGATTCATTTTGGTCTGAAAACTCCCTTCCCTGACAGCCTCCTCCCACTTTCCAGCTAATGAAGATTCTTTCATGGAATACAAGGGTCTTAAAGACCTAAATAAGAGAATTGCAATTAGAAGGCTGCTCAAACCTAAATAAGAGAATTGCAATTAGAAGGCTGCTCAAAAGCTTACATCTAGATGTAGTCCTTATTCAGGAGTCGAAGGAGAGTTTAGATGCTGCCTTCTAAGGAAATTGGTTGGGAATCAGTGGATTCTTTTGGAAAATCTGGTGGTTTATTAACAATGTGGGATAGCAGCAAAATTGAAGTTGTAGAATCCCTTGAAGGGGGATACTCCCTGACAATCAAATGTCGTACCTTATGTAAGAAAGTCTGCTGGGTTACTAATGTTTATGGACCGGTTGATTATAAGGAGAGAAAATATGTATGGCCAGAGCTCTCAGCCATTGCAGGGTACTGCCCTGATGATTGGTGCTTAGGAGGGGATTTTAACCTAACCCGTTGGAGTCATGAACGATCACCAGCTGGAAGATATACCAAAGGCATGAAGCTTTTTAATGATTTCATCGATTCAGCCAACCTGCTAGAGATTCCTTTATCAGATGGGAAATTTACTTGGTTCAGGGGAGAAAATTCTAACTCAAAATCTCTGCTGGATAGATTTTTTATTAACAAGGAATGTGATGAATTGTTTACTAATTCAAAGGTGAATCGTCAGGTACGACTTCTTTCTGATCATTTCACTTTACTCCCTAAGTGTAGGAACTATTAATTGGGGCCATCTCCATTCAGATTTTGTAACAGCTAGTTACTTAACAAAGAGTGTGTCTCTTCCATTGAAAAATCATGGAAAAACAGCAATATAAAGGGTTGGCCAGGCTATGTCATCAATGCAAACTTAAGGCTGGTCAAAAAAGCTCTAAAAACTTGGTTAGCTGAATTCCAAAAAGTACAAAACAAAGATGAAATGGCCCTGTCAAAGGAATTAGCTGAAAAGGAAGCTCAGATTGACTCTTTGGGAGGGGACTCAGTGTTAGCAGCAAACATATCCAAGCTAAAAACAGAATTGCTAAGAATATATATGCTGAAAGAAAGGGATCTAATACAGAAATGTAAGTTGAATTGGTTGAAATTGGGAGATGAAAACTCTAGTTTTTTCATCGGTTTTTGGCAGCAAGGAAAAGGAAGAACCAGATTATTGAGCTACTCAATGACCAAGGGATGCCTACAAACTCATCCAAGGAAGTTGAAGAAATTATCCTAAACTTTTATGATTCTCTCTACTTCAAATTCCCAGGTGTTAGGTACTTACCAGCCCCTTTAGATTGGCCCTAAGTCTCACAAGTCCAGAATGCTATGCTCACTACATGCTTCATGGAAACAGAAATTGTTCTGGCCATCAAATCTTTGGGAAAAAACAAAACCCCTGGTCTAGATGGCTTTACCTCAGAGTTTCTTTTAAGATTCTGGCCTTTAGTCAAGGATAATTTTACTAAGCTCTTCGAGGACTTTCACTCTAGTGGCAAATTGAACGCGTGTGTAAGAGAAAATTTCATTTGCCTTATCCAAAAAAAAGAAGATGCAGTCTCCATCAAGGACTTCAGACCAATCAGCCTTACTACCCTAACTTACAAAGTAGTGGCTATGGTTATCGCAGGAAGATTGAAAAAAGTAATGAATTCTATTACCGGCCCATCTCAGAATGCTTTCATCGAAGGAAGACAAATTCTTGATGCCGTTTTGATTGCTAATGAAGTAGTGGAAGATTACAGAGCAAAAAAGAAAAAGGGATGGATATTAAAGCTCGATATGGAGAAGGCCTTCGACCGGGTGGATTGGTTATTTCTAGAGAAGATTTTAATTGCAAAAAATTTCGACTCTCGATGGATCTTATGGATTTTGGGCTGCATTAAAGACCCTAAATTCTCAATCATCATCAATGGTAGACCCCGAGGTCGTCTCCTTGCCTCAAGAGGTATTAGACAAGGAGATCCCTTGTCACCTTTCCTCTTCATCTTATTAAGTGAAGTGCTCAGCTCTATCATTGAAAAGCTGTATGTTAATGGTGTATATGAGGGTTTTGTGGTTGGTAAGGAGAGGATACATGTTCCATTGCTTTAGTTTGCGGATGATACTCTCATTTTTTGCAAATATGAGAACGAAATGCTTCTAAAGCTAAAGAAAGCAATCAATCTCTTTGAATGGTATTCTGGTCAAAAGGTTAACTGGGAAAAGTCAGCCCTCAATGGAATTAATGTAGCAGAAAGTGACTTATCAACGATGGCTGGTATTCTTAATTGCAAGGCCGAAGCCCTCCCCATTTCTTATCTTGGTTTACCCCTTGGAGGTTATCCTAAGCAATGCTCTTTTTGGCAGCCTGTGGTTGAAAAGGTCCATCGGAAGCTGGATAAATAGAAACGTTTTAATCTCTCAAGAGGGGGCAGGGCAACTCTTTGTTCATCCATCTTATCAAACCTCCCAATATACTATATGTCTATCTTCTCAATGCTAGACTCAGTGGTTTGCTCCCTAGAAAGATTAATCCAAAACTTCTTTTGGGAAGGCCATAAAGGAAGCAAAATTAATCACTTGGCTAAATGGAGTTTAGTCTCTCGTTCTACTTTAAATGGAGGACTTGGTTTGGGAGGACTCAAAGCTAAGAACACGGCTTTGCTTGCCAAATGGGGCTGGCGGTACATGATGGAGGAGAATGCATACTGGAGAAGGATCATCTCCAACATCCACGGCGAAGGACCTTTTGATTGGCACACTTCTGGGAAGTATGGGAATAGTTTGAGAAGTCCATGGATAAACATTTCAAAAAGCTGGTCCAAGATTGAAAACTTAGCTCCCTTTACTGTTGGAGAGGGGAATAGAGTCAGCTTTTGGTCAGATCCTTGGCCTTCCCATTCTCCTTTGTCTTCTTTGTTTCCATCTCTGTTTAGGATCTCCTTTTTACCAAGGGGTTCTATAGCTGAACATTGGGATCATTCTTTAAACTCTTGGTCCATCACCTTTTGAAGGCTGCTAAAGGAAGAGGAGATGGCTCACTTTCAAGCACTGCTGCTTGCTTTATCAGAAAAGGCAGTTTCTTCTAACCCGGACAGTCGCCATTGGTCCTTGGAAGCCTCAAGTTTTTTCACAGTCAAGTCCCTCTCAACCCACCTCTCTTCCAAGCCACCTATGGAGATCTACCTCTTCAAAGCTCTTTGGAAATCTAAATGTCCAAGGAGAGTGAACATTCAGATATGGATTATGCTGTTTGGCCTATTGAATTGCTCTACGGTTCTGCAAAGAAAGCTTCATTCAGCCACCCTACTTCCCTCTGTTTGTCCTCTATGTTATTCGGCTGGTGAAGACTTACAAGACCTCTTTTTCTCATGCACATTTGCAGAAAAGTGTTGGTGGTCTTTCTTTCAGATGTTTAATTTTGTAGGAGTTTTTGGTGATAGTCTCAGAGGCAATTCAATCTATCTTCCCAAAAGAGCTAAGCTTTCTGATATTTGGTTTGAAAGAAATCAGAGAATTTTCCATGATGCTAGGAAAAATTGGGAGTTTCGCTTCGATTCAGCTAAAAGGAATGCGTCGGCTTGGTGCTCTTTGAACAAAGAGTTTGATGGCTTCTCAATTCAAGACATTTTTCTTAATTGGCAGGCTTTTATTTTTCCAGCATTTTAACTTTTACCAGTTTTTTGTCTCGGGTGTCATTTCATTTCTAAAGATGTACTCGTTTTTCTTTTCAAGTAGACATGGGTTTTTCCTTCTTGTTTGCTCTTTATGCTCTTTGAATCTCTTGTACTTTGGAGCATTAGTCTCTTCCTATATTGCAATAATAAAGAGACCCGTATCCTTTTACAAAAAAATGGAATTCTCAGCCATCATTGAATTTTTCCATCCTGATTAGTAAATTGGATTTTTCTCAATTGTTTTTACAAAGATGTCAATTATTACTTGAGGATAAAGGTTTAGCATGGAAGATTCTTTTAGGTTTTCTTTTTTTTCTTTTTTTTTTTTTGGGGGNCATCTGTGTATTTTAAAGTATATTAATTACTGATTTTCGTTGGTCTTGCAGGCATCCAAAAAACACAAATGTTGTTGAAGGCATTGTTAAATCCCTTGCTCGAGTTGTGTCCAACGTACAGGTATTTAATAAATTGCTCGACCATTATCACCTTTTGAGGTAGCTTTTTGGCTGTGATAAATTAATAAAGGGGCGAAGGAAAAGGTAGATGGATTAAATGGGAAATTGAGATTGGTTGAGAGGAGAAAAGGAATGAACACAAGGACACTGGCTCCACCATTTGGCGTCCTTGTATTTTTTGTATTAAGTATTGTCTTTCTTGCATCTTTCTTTTTGAAAAGGAAACAAGCATCATCATTGAATTAATGAAATTGTCTTTCTTGCATCTGTTCTTTTTGTTTGTGTTTCCTGTTCCTAAGGGTTAGCTTTTAGTCCTATTGGTTCGCTTTTTGCTTTCTTTCAATCCCTTTGGGGAGACTGGATTCTTGAATGTTTTTCTTCCTTTTCATCAATTAATGAAAACCAAAAAAAAAAAAAAAAAAAAAAAAGATTTTTTTTTTCTTGTTTAGAATATACATATAAAGCTAATAAGGAAGAACCTGATCATTTCTTTCTCTTTTGTCTGGCTGTCGCTAATATGTATTACATATATTTGAATGCTTCTCTGGAACATAAAAGATTTTGTGCGGCCACAATTGGAACTTGGAAGGAGAGAAAATAACGGATTTTTATTTTTTGTTAATGGGTGTTTCATGATTCTGTGGGAAGCTTGGCTAAAAAGAAATGAATGAATTTTCAGTGGCAAAGAGAGAAATTTTGATCAACTTCTGGTTGCAATTGTTTTTCATGCCTCTTGTTGGTATAATTAATCTAAATGCTTTCTGTAATCATGTCTAATCCTTTATGCAAACTAATTGAAGATCGTTTTTTCTTTTTTTAATTTCACTATGGCCTATATCTAATATCTTAGAGATGGAGCTCCAACAATACTCAAACCAAGTCGGGATTCTTATTTAAAAGCTCAAATACAATAGGTTAACCTTTTATCGATAGAGTATTTTAATTCACTGATAAACTAACATAACAAGAAAAATAAAGTCACAACCCTAAACATTGTGTCGCCATTCATGTCCAAGAAATATTTCGCACTATGAAAAAGGAAACACCAAGATCTTAAAGAAATTGGTCAAGTGAACTAAGTTCTACTAACTCTCATGGCTCTGAATGATTACTTTATCTGCAAACTTGATGTTAATAATATCTCTTCCAAGTGTCAACCTAGTTGAGATGCCCGGGTGTGCTAGTTGATCCGTTTGGTATTCAGTTGTTATTTAACTCATTGTATAATCCTCTTGTATTTTGGACTTTTGCTCACTATTCTCTTATATCAATGAATTGTTTCCTTTTAAAAAAAATAATCTCTTCCAACTGCAAACAATATTTGACACCGATAAAAAGACAAAAGTGTCGAACTAAATACTGATGAAAAGATGTAAATATTGTAGGTCCATGAGACGAGTGAAGAAAGCCTGGCAGCCGTGGCTGGAATGTTTAGTAGCAAGGCCAAAGGTAACTATTTTCTTTATTTAACTTGCCTTATTAAATCAAATTATCCTCTATCTACGGGAACTATGTAAATTGTAGTTTGCTTTCTTTTCCCACCGTACATCCGTTGCTACAATAAATCTTTTTTGGTCTGATCTTTTTGGTTAACTTTTGTCTGGGAAATTGTTTTTCCTCCACGTAATGAGAAGTATAAACTTTTGGGCGAAGAATATTTCAAATATGCTAATAATCCTAATGAATTTTAACTGCATGTAATTGATAATGCTAAAAATATAAACTAATTTATATGTTTTCTCAATCAAAATCTTTTAACTGCATGTAATGAGGATTATAAACTTCTGGACGAAGAATATTTTAGACATGCTAATCCTAATAAAATTTTAACTGCACGTAATTATTAATGCTAAACATCTGGACTAACTTATATGTTCTCTCAATCAAAATTAAAGCTACTAGCTAAAATTCATTCTCCAATATGATATGGAGATTACACTTTCTTACTCTAGCCAATATTTTGTTAAGGATTTAATATTCACTTAGTCGTCAGGTTGCATCTGAACTACAGTGGCTTCAATCTGAGCTTGGGTGCTAGCCATTTTCAAACCCCTCATAGCATTTTCAGGACCTTCAAATCTACCATTTCTGCATGATTTCTAATGTCCCTTGGTCTGCTTCCTTCTTTTCTTTTGAATCACAGGAAATGATTCAATCTTGAACTGGGCTTGACTATTCAGTTGAAGTGAGAGTTGGAATGAAACTGTTCATCAAGCCATTTCTTGCCTCAACCCCTTAAATAGTAAGGAGACCTCTTGACTATAATTAATACGGTGGGCCTTTGCTAGGCAATTAGAGTACTACCATTATTCTATTATACCACGAGGGTCTCTGTTGACACCACCCTGGGGGACCAGTCCCCCACTTTAGGCATAGGCTAAAAAAGTCTAGACATATCAAATTGTTTTTTGACATGTATAAAGTCGAGGAAAACCTTGGAAGTTCTCCTAACCTGCCTCGGAATGAATTGGAGAGAATTGTAACATGAGGAATGTCCGCATCTCGTCGCAAGGTTGTGGACAAGGAGGGATTCAAATCCCTAACACTGGGGTTCACAACCATGTGTTTGAATACCGTCCAGCAAAGAAAGTGAAGGGGAGCGGACAACAAATTGGTGGGTGCTGCAGAACCGTGTGATTGATCCGTCTTGGAGGAAGAAAGTATTCACTTTTACAGAAAATACTTTAATATCAGCACTTCTAAGAACTTGTAGGATAGACTTTTGATTTATATGGATTTCGCACAGCATGGCCGGCAACGGGCCCTAAGCACTCTAAATGACTCATCACTCATGAATAGAATTGTGGGAAGGTAATGGGGAAAGTTAAAGATTAGTTTGTTAGTTTTACAAAGTTGGTAAAGTTGGTTGAAGAAGTAACTAGTAAACGATCCTTCCTTACATGGTAGTGCTTTTAATGTTGCCTTCTCGTTGATGAAGATATTATTGCAGATTCTAATTTGGTTGGAAAATCTTAAAGCTGATTCTTCGCATGTAAAAGAATTAATTTCCTTGGTTTTTGATTTTTTATTTTTTTTGATAGGAAACAAACTTTTTATTGATAACATGAAAAGAGTCTAGTGTTCAACATACAATGAAACATAAAAGAATGATAATGAAAACTTGGACTAGAAGAATACAAGCAATGAGAAACCCAATGAGAACTTGGATTAGAAGAATACAAGCAATGACAAACCGAATAAATAGAAAAAATTGACCTATTAAAAAATTTCAGTTGAGGGATACTCTCTTTGAGCTTTAGGGCTTTTTGGTTGTGGCTGGTTTTGTGTTGCTTGCTCTTCTCCAGTTTGCTCTTTTGGGCTTTGGTGTTCTAGTCAGCTGTGGGATCTTCTTTGCTTGTCTGTTTAATTTGGCTCTTTTTTTGTGATTCCTCCAATCCTGTATTTTTTTTCTTTCTTAAGGTTGATTTCTGGCCTTTTTAATTCTGTTTTCTCCCTCTTAATCAATTAGCTTGTTTCTTTCAATACCTCAATGATTTGGTGATTATTGAATGAGCTTCCATTTCCCATCACTTGTCTGCTGCCTGTTCTTGATTCTTGGTTATGGCCCCTTGATTCTTCTTCATTGTTTACTGTTAAATCTCTTATGTAAGATTTGGTAGGTGCAGTTGATCCGCTTTTATCTGATCTTTACTTTGTTATTTAGAAGGACTCTTGTCCGAAGAAGATCAAAATTTTTCTTTGGGAGGTTAATTTGGTTGCCATTAACACTGCTGATCTTCTTCAATGTCGAATGCCTTATATGTCTCTTTCGCCTTCCATGTGTCTCATATGTCCATAATCATTCTGAATATCCAACCATCCTATTTATACATTGTCTTTTTGCATCTAGATTTTGGACTATTATTATGGAGGCTTTTGGATATTCTATGTCATGTCCTAATTCTATTTTTGATCTTCTTGCTACTTTGGTGATGGGTCATCTTTTTGGTGGTACTAAAGAGATGATTTGGCTGGCTCTGTTGCGTGCCTTCTTCTGGCTTTTATGGGACGAGAGAAATGGTCACTTTTTTTTTTGACTTCTTCCTCTTTTGATAGATTTTTGGAATCAGTTCTTTTTACTGCTTTCTCTTGGTGCAAAATTAAGCACTCTTTTAATAATTATAGTTTATCCTTCTTAATTACCAATTGGCAATCTCTTTTGTAATCACCTATAGGTGTTTTGGGGTTTCTACTTATTTCAGTTATCAATGAAATGTTTCTTTATCTCCCCCCTCGAAAAAAAAAAAAAAACTCAAGAAATGAAGACACATTTCCTACAGGGATTGAGTGGAGTCTCGATGGTGATGCTTCAAATGCCACTGTTTTAGTTGCCAGTGAGGCGCATGCAATAACCCTGGCCGTTGAGGGCCTATTGGGTGTTGTATTTACTGTGGCTACTTTAACCGATGAAGCAGTTGACCTTGGGGAGGTATCTTGGTTTTCATTTTACCGTTCTGATATACTTTACGATCATTCATTTTATTGAGATGCAATATGAGATAGGCTAATCATATCTTGTGTTCTTTTGATGTTATAGCTTGAATCCCCCAGGTCCGATTATGATCCATCAGGAAAGTGTAATGGAAGAATAGCAAGTGTCTGCATTTCGATGGTTGATTCTTTGTGGCTGACAATACTTGATGCATTGTCCCTTATTCTTACTAGGTACGTTAATTCTTTCTCTCCCTCTGTATAGCATGTTCGTAATTGGTGCAGGACTTGAATTATGCTTCTGATGAAAGATCACAGGGAGAGGCTATTGTCTTGGAGATCTTGAAAGGATATCAAGCTTTCACGCAGGTGACTGAATATGCTTACTGTTATCTTATCGCGACGGTGTTTTCCCTGAGGATTTTGTTGTGAGAAAACCGTTGCTTAGCTTTCTTTTAAAGTGTCAAGAACTATTGTTGACATTTCTTTTTATGAAGGAACTTAAATGATCAAATGATTTGAGTTAAATTGAGTGGATTCACGTAATCAAACATTACTTAGCTAACATACCTCCATTTAGTAATAACTTTTCTTCCTAACACTGTGATGCACTGTGAGTGGAACGTACATAAAATTCAATGCAACCAAACTCATTAGAATGGCTAGAAAATGATGCCTGTTTATTTTTATGGTTTTATACGACAACTCTTAGTGATGTTATTTCTTTAACAAGTGCAAAGTTTTCATCAAATATGAAAAGAAAGAAAAAGTTAAAGGAAGAAACTCCCATAAGGAGTGAAAAGAACTAGCAACCAAACCAAAAAGAAAGGAATTCCCAAAGATACATTAAATGAAATAAAACAATGAAGAACCAAACACCTCAAGGAGAAACAGACACAATAAACCTAGAAGTAAATCCTTGATGCCCAAGAGTCGTTGAAGTTAGACAAAGAATGCATAATCAGGAAGTAAAGCATTACCTACAGAGACTAATTCAACTCCCTAATGAATGAAATAGTAGAATGCTTAGAGGTTTGGTGAGGGATCCTTCGCATGTTTAGTCCCTCGTTAGATTTTATGTTTCTCTTTGGGCTTCGATTTTGAAGAGCTTTTCTAATTATTCTATAAGTTCTATTTTGCACATTGGATCCCTTTCTTGTAGTAGGGCTTCCTTTTGAGGACTTGTTTTTTTGGATGGCTTTGTATTCTTTCATTTTTCTAAATGTAAGTTATTTTATAAAAAAATCAAGCTCCTTAACCAATGAAAAAACTTTAAAAGCAAAGGCCATCAAGTCCTTGAAAGAGGGACTTTAAGGGATTTCTGACAAGGATTGTTTTTCTCTTGATGAGATATTAAATGGGGGAAGAAAAGGATTCATTAAAGGACAGGTTAAAAAATGAGGAACCTTGAATGTTCAGTTTGTGAATAAGTCGTTGGGAATAATGAAGTAAATGAAAGGTCATCAAGTCCCTTAAAAGAGGTTGTGGATACTTTTAGAAGCGTATAGAGAATTCCTATCGAGCAGCAAAGAAGACATAAGCCCTCTTCAATTATTAAGGTCCCCTCAATTGAATTTTAATTTGTCTGTTCTTTTTATATCAATTTTGATGGAACTAAAAAAATTATATTCTAATGAATAAAATAGTAAGACACAAAGCCTTCTTATATAGGAGAAAGGCTCGATACAAAAAATGAAAGGATAATAATCATTAATGATTGTCCCCTAATTAATATATTTACAACCAACACTCCCCTTCATTTCTTTTCATTGTAATTCAGTATCGTATGTCTATTTTTTCCTTTTCTTTTGCTATTTCTCCTTTCACGAGTACTTTTATTTTTTTAAAAATTAAAATAGCAACACTCCTTTTCAAGTTGGTTTAGATATCTTTCTTTTTAGCTTGAAAGAATAATACGAGTAAAATCATTAATGTATAAATATATTTAATTAATATATTTACAAACAACAATCCCCTTCAAGTTGGTTTAAATATATATTTCATTGTTAGCTTGTCAATCATTCTATCAAATTATATTTTTGGTAGTCCTTTAGTCGAAACTACAACAGTTTGCTATGTAGTTGGGAAGTAGGGAATACTTATCATATACTTATCACACCAATATCAATTTCCTCTATGAAGTGCTTGTTCGACTTCGATACATTGAACTAGATTGTGTAGCATCGTTTTTATTTAAAAAAAAACTAGATTGTGTAGCATTGGTTAATTGGTTTAAAGGAGGAGTTGGTCGGAATAAAAAGTTGGAGGAAACTGACCAACCTACTGAATGAAAGAGAGATATATATTTTTTTAAATATATATATTTTTAATTTGAAATCTGTGCATATAATCAATAATTTCAAATGGTTTTGGAGAAAACTGTTTTCGCCCATGGTTTTCTCAAAACCAAAGATGTTTCTTGGAGCCACGAATGGTTTCCGCAAAACCACTTTTACTTTTAGAAAATATCAATTTATACCCCTGAACTTTGAGGGTTGTATCAATTTAAGTCCTAAACTAATAATTGCTCAGTTTAAACCTTGAACTTTAGGCATTATATGAATTTAAAGCTCAAACTAATAATTGTATCAATTTAAACCTTGAACTTTCTAAGTATATCAATTTAAACCCTGAACTTTCATAAGTGTATCCAAATAAAACATAATGGATTTAAATTAATACACTTAGAAAGTTCAGAGTTTGCATTGATACAGTTATTAGTTTGGAGTTTAAATTAATACAACCCTTAAAGTTCAGGATTTAAATTGATACAATTATTAGTTTAGGATTTAAATTGATACAACCCTAGGGGGTTTAAATTGATATTTGCGCAAAATAGCAATATTTTTGTCAACCTCATTCCTCTCACACGAGAACTATCCATATTCATTCTCTCTCTTCTTTTCCCTCCTTTCTCTCTTCTTTTCCATCTTCTCTCACTGTCTCTCTCTTCTTTTCCCTCATTTCCTTTATTTTCCATCTTCTCTCACCGTTTCTCTTTTCTTGTCCCCGCTTCTCTTATCATCTCTCTCTCTTTTCTTGTCTCCTTCCACCGACTACCGTCACCACCATTGTCGTGCTATTGCACCGTCTGCCGTTGTTCTTTTCTTCTTCTTCTTCTTAAAATCAACCATAACCGATAGGCTAACTGGGTGGATGGTCGGTTGGTGTTACCAACCTCTTGAAAATCGTCAGAAACCGACGTGTCGGTGGTCGGTGATAGTTTTAGCCTAAAATTGACATCGAATGATGAACAACCCTACTATTAATCGAAACCGATGTGTCAGTGGTCGGCGATAGTTTTAGCCTAAAATTGACATCGAATGATGAACATCCCTATTGTTAATCATTCTATCAAATTGTATTTTTGTAGTTTAGTCAACATATCAACAATTTTTTATGTTATTGGGAAGTGGGGAATATTTATCACAAAAGTATCAATTTCCTTTATGAAGTTCTTGTCGATCTTGATATGTTTTGTCCTATCACATTGAACTAGATTGGGATAAAAAGATGATGTCCTTGTTGCAGTCAACTTGTATAGGTGTTTTTTGAAAAACTTTCAACTTTTCATGTAGCCTTTTTATACATATTCCTTCACAGATACCATGGGCTAAAGCCTGAAATTCTACTTCTCCATTGCTTCTAACCACAACATTTTGTGTTTTGCTTCACCTACTTACTAAATTACCACCTACAAAGGAACAAAGGAACAATAGCTAAACATAGATATTCTATCCATTGTACTTCTTTCCCAATCAGCATTAGTATAAACTAGGAAGCACGGACAAATGTCCGACAATGACGCGTTTCTGACAAGCAATTTCGTTTCCTTTTTTTTTTTTTTAATCAATTGGACATGCCAAGGAATGCTGAAGGACACGTTTTGATTTTTGATTTTTTAGTTGGTTGAAGTAAGCCCAAGTCCACTTTTGGGCCATCGGATGTTGGAGAGCTCCGATTGACGTCTGCAATTATTAGGACGATGACGGCTTGCAGCGGCAGATCAACGGTGAAGGGATGGAGATTGAACGAAATTGGGGAGAGAGTAGAATAGGGGGAGAGGGGAGAACAAAATCGAGGGAGGGGGAGGGGGAAGATAAGAACGATGGCTGAATGGAGAATGAGATGTTAGGGTTCTTTTTTGTTTTAATGTGGCTGCACAAGGGAAAATAAGATATTAGGGTTTTTCTGATACTAGGGTTTTTCTATTTTAGTGTTTGTTGGGACTTTTAATGTGAGTTTTTATAGGTTGTTGGGCTTTTGTCTTATTTAGTTTTAGTGGGCAATAATTTATTGGTTTCATGCACCATTAACATTTCAAACTAAATTGAACTTTTTTTAAGCAACTTAATAAACGACATATTTGTAGTTAGTTTTCATTCACAATTTCTTATAATTATTTTTAATAGTTTGTAAAAAATAAAATTGAAGTATTTTGGGTTTTATCTTTTAATATTATTTAAAAAATAACAAATATGATGTGGCCCCAACGTGTTGTGTCCCACATTCCTAGAAATTGGAGTGTTGTTGTCCATGTCATGTCGCGTGTCCGTGTTCGTACTTCTTAGAAGGGGTTTGGCTAACGAACATGAGTTGAGTTGAGTTGGTAAAATATACCAACTTAATGTTTGGCCCACCAACTTTAAATGTTGGCGGAGATGAGTTGGTATATTTTACCAACTTACCCCAACTCACCTCAACTCTCTGCTCTTCTAATGTTTTTAATGGCTCCACCCAGTGACTACTGCTGCCGCACTCTGGGAATCAACTTCGGCAACTACCTTCGATGACAACTTTGGCGACCAACTCTGATACCACCTTCGCATGACCAACTTCGACAACCAATTCCGAGCTCCAAAAACCACCTCCGACAGCAAACTCCGATGACCAATGCCAACAACCACCATTGTGCAACCAACTCTAGGCTCCCATAACCACCTCCGACTACAAACTTAAGCAAAAATTACCTTCGATGATAAACTTCAACGATCACTTTCGCACGAGCAACTCTGACAACCAACTCTGGGCTCTGACATCCACTTCTGACGACAAACTCCGTTGACCAACTCCAATACTACCTCCATACGACCAATTTTGGCCTCCAACAACCACCTTCGACTACAAATCCAACGAAAACCATCTTTGATGATCAACTTCGACAACCATCTTCGTGCCGCCAACTTCATTGACCAACTTTGGGCTTCGAAAACCACCTCCAGCAACAAACTCCGACAACCAACTCCAATACCACCTTTATATGACCAACTTCGGGCTCCAAATACAAACTTCAGCGAAAATCATCTTTGATAATCAACTTCGACAACCACCCCTGACTATTCTAGAACCGATTACTATTAAAGTATGTTGTAGGGTTGATTATATAAATAATAGTATTTTATGTACATTAAGTGTAATATTTATATGTAGACATTTGTAAAATATATTTTTATTTGGTTGAGTTCATATGTCAAATGAATGTCAAGAATATTTGGAAAAGTATGTATGCAATTGAAAAGTACGTAACAAATAACAAAAAAAGAACCCATAAAATGGAGATTTTTTTACCGGAACATTTTCTGGCAAGAATTAGTGAAAAATAGAGATTTGTTCTCTGATGGTCCTCCAAATTTGGAGGAATTGAAAGTGGGATCGTTGAAGAAATATGGTGGCATTTCATTGGCCCCTAAGATGAAGGGGAGGATTCAATAAAAAAAAAAAAAAAAAATCATGACAGAGAATATCGAGCAATAACATGAAAGAAAGAAAGAAAGAAAGAAAGAAAAACTTTGAAAAAATAAAAAGAAAAAAATTGTAATCCATATTTTATTCAAACAAAGATGGGTAGAATTTTTGAATAAAAAAGTTTCAAAACAAAAATAGTAATCACAAAAACATATTATTTAGAGTTAAAAAACCTGTACCAGATACCCCAGACACATGAACTTAACTTTACACCCCAAACGCAGACATATGAACTCAGACTAAATAAATCTGCATCCCAAATACAAACATATGAATTCCACAGAAATATAAATTCCATACATCATATCTCAAGTCATCTCCCCAAACAGCCCTTTAGAGTATAAATATGATGTGCTTTTTAAACACTATACCTGGATCATGAAAAATTCTGTGATGAAAATTTATGGGATTTAGCTTTAAATAGGATTTTCCCTCTTAATCTATCAATTATTCACAGGAGGAAAGCAGAGAACAAATTGGTAGGAAGTTCAAAAGTGCAATTATGGAAGAAGTTACTCTCCAAATTGAAGTGGATATATATTGCATCTTCCTGAAAAGTAGAACTTTCTGTTTAAAGATGAATATGTTTTATGCACCCTACTTATATCATGTGAATCACAGGCCTGCGGAGTTCTTCATGCTGTTGAACCATTAAATTCATTTCTGGCCTCCCTTTGCAAGTTTACTATTAATTTTCCGAGTGAAGTGGAAAAAAAGAGGTATTTAGTTCTATATAAACCTATGTATCGATTTTAATTTTCTTTCTCAGTTCTCCCCTACTCCCATCATAATTAGCATATATTTCATATTTTGAAATTGAAAACATCTCTGTTCCTAATAACAATAGACATGGTTGAGATCAAGATTGAAGTTTAAAGTAAGATGTTTCCCTTTTAATTTGTTCTAATAGTTTTCTTTATCATTAGCTTATATTTGATATGTCCCTTTTGTTAGGCTGCTGGGTCGGGTTTTCTCCTACCACGGCCCCTTGGTTGTTCTTTTGTAACCTTGTCTTGGCCTTTTCTAATATGCTCCTCAGTTCTTATATTTTTTTAAAAAAAAAAAAAGAAAGAAAGAATGAAATCAAGTTTAGGGTTTAGATCAAGGTCGAATTTGAGGTTGGGATTATAATAGGGAGGGATGCATGATTATAATCTTAAGAAATTAAGATAATGGTTAGGGCAGTGACGGGAATGTGAAATGCATAATAATAATAATAATAATAATAATAATAGTAATTAATAACTGAAGAAGGGAGAATGAAAAAATTACTATTGAACTATAGGAGTTAGGTATTAGACTATGCCTCTCGATTTTTCAACTTGAGCATACCCTTAAATTTATTAAATTGCTTCAATTAAACCTTACCAATATGACGAGCATGTGTATAATGTATCATCTTGGTCTTCCCAAAAGATTATGTAAACACTTAGGACGTTTGATAATGTTCCCGTTTCCTGTTTCCTGTTTCTGTTTCTCATTTTTTTAGGAAACTGACTTATTTGATAACTGTTTCCATTTCTTATTTCTAAACTTTGAGAAACATTTCCAAAAATGGGTCTAAATTTGAGAAACTATAAAAAGTAGCTTCTCCTTGTTCCGTTTCTATTTATATAATTCCGTTCCAAATATGAAACAAAAATCAAATCTACTCAATTTTTTTTTTCTTTTTTGATAAGAAGATCAACTTTCATTGAGAAAAAAATTGAAAGAATACAAGGACATACAAAAACATAAGCTCCTAGAAGCCACCCCCAAAGAAAGAGTTTCCAACTAAGCATAATGTTACCTGAAGAATAATTACAAAAAAGCTTCAAAGCTGAAGCCTAAAGCGACACATGAAACCTTAGTAAGGACCAAATCTCACTTGGGTCCTTCTCAAGACCTCTAAACACCCCTTTGTTCATTTCTCCCCAAACATTCCACAACATAGCACACACCCCCCAAACCACAACAAACGATCTTTCTCTCTGAAAGGCGGATGGAGGATGAACTCCTCGACCGTCGATCCAATATCTCTTTGGCTTGCTAACTGGACATCAAACTCCTACAAATAGCAAGTCCATACAAACCTCGTAAATTGACCGTCCCAGAAAAGTTGATCTAGGTTTTCCTCTACCTTCTGACAGAGAATACAACAGAAAGGATCCGTTAGCGTGGATCCTTCTTAGCTGTAATGATCTGAGTTCAGGAGGAGTACATGAAAGAACCGATATCACATCCGAATGAGAGAGATCCTGAGGGCATGACAGTATGGTTAAGAAAGGTTTAAAAGAATTAAAACTTACTTCCTATACCAACAAGGTGCATCTTCCTTTTCGGTGGCTCAATCATAGAAACTCCAAAGTTAAGCGTGCTTACTTGGAGCAATCCTATGTTTGGTGACCTCCTAGGATATTTCCTAGGATGCATGCGAGTGCGGACAAAACATGCTGGAAGGACCAGTGTTGGTTTGTGGAGACAACTTTTACTTCTAGAAGCATTCAAGGCACGTAAGGACGACATAGCCAGGTCGCAGGGGAATGCCGGGGCCATCAGGTGCCGAATCCGGATTCAATAACTTCATTGGCAATGAGGACTCGATTAAGAATCTGTTTATCAGCCACAAAAGCACCTGGAGTTCCTGCAATAGTCGAGGGGAGCACTTTTCTCAAATGATTTGCAAGAACCTAAGCCAGGATCTTGTAGACACGAGCGATAAGACTAATGGGCCTAAACTCCTTAACCCTATTAGCATTCTCCTTTTTAGGGATCAGACACACAAAGGTTTCCACCATAGTCTTATTCAGGATGACTCTTTGGTAAAACTTTTGAACACACCTTCCAACTCCGCCTTAAGCAAATCCCATTTATCTTGGAAAAAGGTCATAGAAAAACCATCTAGACCCGAGGACTTACTTCTGTCACACCCAAAGACCACCTGCCTAATTTCTTCCAAGGTAAAGGGGTCACCAACTCCTCATCCTCAGCGGTTGAGATGGCATATCTGCCTGTTGGTCGCTAGGTGCACCCAGTTGTCCTTTGGCTCCATGGTTGTGCATTTAAATTCCAATTAATGCAGTTTATTTTTATTTCTTTCTTTTCTATATTAATTTCCTAGATTTCTTTTATATTTCTTTATTTTCCTTATTAATTTTCTATATTTATATGTTAATTTAATTTTAGATTTTAAAATTTTCAATATTTAGATTTTTATATTTAAATATTTTTTAATTTTGAAATTTGCAATACACATGTTTATTATTTTAAATTTTAAATTTTTTTATTTTTAATACATTCGAAACTGATTTGAATTTATGATATATAAGTTTTGTTCATTAAGACATTCATTTAGCTTCACTTAAATATTTTATAACCACGATATTTACATAAGAATAATTAAGTTTGAGTTGAAATAATTTAAGACGAATTAATTAAGTGAAAAATAATATTGCATATCAAATTTGAGTAACATTTGAAAGATAAAAACAATAGTTGTATTATTCTTGTTAATTTTGTATTGGAACCTATTTGTATTTAATAATGTAAATATTTAATAATTATTTTTTTTATTTTAATACATGTTTTATATTTTTGATTTTACATAATTAAATTATATTTAAACTATAAAATAAGAGGACAGGTATTGGAAAAAAATTCAAGAAACGAGAAACGAGACTTGGTTGTTTCTGTTTCTTTTTTTCAAGAAACAAGAAATAGAAATAGTTGTCAAACATATTTCCGTTTCTAGTTCTTAAGAAATAATAAACATGAAACGAGAAACAGGAATGTTATCAAACGGGCCCTTAATAGCCAATGGCTATTAAATATAGGTATTTTTACATAATTTGACATTTGAGGTTTCTCAGTCTGAATTGTCGAGCATTATTTTTACAATCATTTTGTACTTTGAAACTAAGGTGGCTCTTTATTATATGTATGTTCCTGCATACGGGTACGTACAGATGGACTGATGCACACCCTTGAGAATCCATGATCTTTGATTTTAACGACAAAACTGTTGTCATTTGAAAGTGTTATCCTGCTAAAACCAATATTTTTGCAGCATCCTACAGTCTCCTAATTCAAAACGATTGGAGCCCTTCACTGATCAAAGGGATACTGTCGTCCTTACACCCAAGAATGTGCAGGTTTATGTCGACTTTCCACATTCATTTGCTCTCATAGATTACCTTTTTTCATATTTATTTTCAGTTGTAATTAAATTATGCCTCCCATACTGAGTCTCTAAGTGTTATCTGATAGTTATAATTTAGTTGGTTCTCATAGTTTTGCAATTCAGGCCTTGAGGACTCTCTTCAATATTGCTCACCGATTGCACAATGTGTTGGGTCCATCTTGGGTGTTGGTACGTTCACTTTTTTCACTTCTTGTAATTAGATAAAGATTATGATAATAAGTGTTAATTTTAGGTCTTGGATACTCTTGCGGCTCTAGATCGAGCAATTCACTCGCCACATGCCATGACACAGGTATTCTTTTTGATGTATGATTGAGTATCCTCTTTTTCCCCTATGAAATGAAATGAGGGTTGATGTATTTGAACAGGATTGGTTTATAGGCTGCATAACAATATCCTTTTTTTACTAGGAAACAACACTTTTCATTGAGAGAATGGAAAGAGATTAGTGCTCAAACATACTAGACTCTAAAAGGAGTATGAAGGAAAATGCCAAAAAGAAAACAGTAAAAACATAACTGTAGTAGAGAAACATTAACTTCTAAGATTATCAAGGCTCAATAAAAGCAATCTTTCTTCAATAAATATCTTGAATTGAAATTCTTGCGAACTTCTTGGGTAGGGAGTACGATGAAGAAGTTTAATTGAGCCAAATCAACATCTAGCATAAGGTGAAAGAGTAGAATTCTGAAAAATGTGCCGATTCCTTTCGATCCTTAGCTTAGAAAGGATGACTTTGTTTAAGGTTCCTCCCTTGCTATGTATGGTTATGAAATAATTGCTTTGTGCTAGAAGGCCCCCTTTTTGCTTTGTATCCCCCTCAATGCACAAGAATTCTTTCAACATTCTCAAGCCCTTTATTCTATGGAGACAGATTGTGGTGCTTCAATGCCAACTAATTTAGGTATTATACTTGTCTGAGGAAATAAATTTGATTAAAAATGCAAGCTAATTTGGTTAAAATCTCTCCTATCCATTTTTTTTGGTTTGGAAGGAATGAAAGGATCTTTTATGATAAGTCTCTTCCTTGGGTTGATCGTTTTGGTTTAACTCGCCTAAGTTTCATCTTGGTATTCCCATTCCAAGCATTTTGCAATTTGTTTTATTTGGGATCTATGTCTTATGTAAATTGCCTTTATGATGTAGTAGGATTAGGGTATTATGATCAAATCCTTAATTGATTAGGATTTGGATCAGTTTCCATGATGGATTAGAATTAGGATTAGTTTCCTTGGTTTAGTAGGATTAGGATTAGTTTCTTTGATTAATTAGGAATAGGATTAGTTTGCATTCCAATTCTTTATGAATATAGTGATTGTCTTCTTATATTGACAACTTTTGATCATTAATAAAATTCTTATTTGGTATAGATCACTTTATGTTGCCTACATAATTTTTATTGTATTCTTAAATTTTATGCTTTGTGTTTTCATTATATTTCTTAGCATGAGTGTCTTTATATTATTTCAATGATTTATTTATTTATTATTATTGTTGTTAAATACCAACTAATTTTAGAGAGGCAGGATGCTTGTTCATTGTGTTCCTCATGTACGCAATCAAGAGTCCTTTTGCGGCTTATGGGTCTGGTCATTAGACAATTCTAATAATACACCATTGTCATCGTGTTCCTTAGGCAGTTATGATGACTAATTTGATCAACTAATCATTTGTACCAAAATATATGCAAAACCACATATACACCAATAATTCAAGTGGAAGACCCATACAAATTTTATTGGAATGTCATTGCTCTTTAGAACCATTTAGTCTTTTGAATTAAACTAGGCGGCTCTGTCTCCATATGCCGGCTCTCTGTTTTTCTTGATCACCTGTTCATTCATCCAGTGACATACCAGTTCAGTAGTTTGTATTGATTCATTTGTTGCTTTTAGCCCATTTGTTGCCTTTTATGCGTATAGGAGGTATCAACTACTGTCCCAAAGCTTACAAGGGAATCATCTGGACAATACAGTGACTTTCACATTCTTTCTTCTTTAAATTCTCAGGTAAGTTCTTAGTAAACATAAAGTTGTGCCGCTGTTCTTAAGTTTCGTGAAACAGGAAGAAACAATGAACCAAAGCATTTCTTGAAAAAGAATGCATCTGAGGGAATTGTTTCCAAAGCAGCCCACTGAATACCCATTTTATTGTGTGCTCCTAATTAACATTTGTCCTTCTTTTTGAAGCTATTTGAGAGCTCAGCTCTGATGCACATATCTGCAGTGAATTCCCTTCTTTCAGCATTATGTCAGCTTTCTCATCAGTATCTAACCAGTGGTTCAAGTGGTTTTGGATTAGCTTCAAGCCAGAAAATTGGTAGCATCAATTTTTCGGTGGAAAGGATGATATGTATCCTTGTCAATAATCTTCACAGTAGGTTTTCTATTTATTTATTATTATTTTTAAACATATTTGTCCACTTTCAATTTTATGTTTATTTAGTGCAAGTTTGTTGACTGCCTCAGTTATGTTAGTTTGTGTGCTAAACTCATATTGAAACATGTTTAAAATAGGAGCTGCGTCTTTATAATGCCATGTTATATTGTGAATCTCATATCACATCCTTAAAAATATTGATTCCGTTCTTTCTTTAAATTTGAGTTGTACAATGATTACAATAGTTTCCTCCAATTTACATGAACGCATTGTACTTTATGTTTACGTGATCATTGAAGTTGTAAGAAATTATTTCTTTTGTGTGTGGTTAATTGGTTATGTATTCACATGTTATGTGACAGTTTTCACATGCATTTCTATATTCTCTATTCATAACCCATTTTAACGGTTTAGAGTGTTTGGTAGAACTGACTATTTATTAATTTATATGAAATTACTTTTCAATTTTCTCTAGGTGCAAAATTCCTAGCTGCCTTTGAAATCAACTTTCCTTAGAATCTACCACCTCCTGTAACCAAATTTAAAAAGTTCCATTTGTATCTTTTATATATTGTGCTTTTTGCATCTCTTTCCCTCCTATTTCATCTTTATATATATGTATTTTTTTGTATTTAAACTAGAACAAAATTTCAAAATTTTGTCTCCGTCTCAAAAAAAACTAGAACAAAAATTTGATTGATTCAATTTTGTTTTTGTAACAATTGGTTTTCTCTGCTTTTTCCATTAATTTATTTACAGTGTACATTTTTCATTTTATAATATGTGGGGTAGGGGAATTGATTCTCTAACTTTGTGGTTGATAATATAAGTACTATGCCAATTGAGCTATGCTAATTTTGGCCAACAAAATAATTTGTAATTTAAATCACATAACATTTTAAACAATTATCAAATATAAAAATATCTGAAATAATATCATTAATTTGGTAATTATAACTAAATCACATAAATTTAGTGATTTGCCAAACAGCATCTGTTTTTTCCATGTTTAAAATTGGAAGGTATCAAACATTAATTTACTTCATATTACAACTACTTTTGCTAAAAGAACAATTGTTAGCAATTATTTTAATTAACACAAGCATCCCAAACTAAAATCCTTTAGCCTTTTAATCCCAAACTAAGCCTTTAGCCTTAGAAGAAGGCTAAAAAGTGCATACTTTCCTAATTTTTTTTATGGTGTTTGGCTACTTAGTCAAAAGTGATCACGGACACAAACATACATTAAAGTGCATTTTAGAGGGAGCAACTAAATAGTGCCTTTTTCTAATCTCTCTCTCTCCCTCTATATATATATAAAATATTTCTCCCGAAATTCATTGCGAACTCTTATAATGTTCTGATTTTCACATAGTGAATGTGAATCTATTGTATGTTTTATAATAGGGGTTGAACCACTATGGGATCAAATCGTTGGCCATTTTGTTGAGGTAACAACATCATGCTTGCTTTGATTCCCATTTTTGCATTAGTTCCATTTTAACACTTCCCTAGAATGTATTTGCAGCTTGCCAATAACTCCAATCAGCATGTACGCAATATAGCACTTGATGCTTTGGACCAGTCGATCTGCTCAGTGTTAGGTTCAGAGCCGTTTCTAGATTTCACCTCACCTAATCATCATACCTCTTTGAAGGTGGTCAGAATTCTCGCCCTGGTCTTTTCTGTATCGTATTGAAAGTGAGAGAAAGCTAACTTTGATTTGGGTCCATTTGAGTGTCTGTTTTAGATCGAAGACAAGGTTGAAAAGCTGAGGTCACTGGAGTGTTCTGTTATATCTCCTCTGCAATCTTTATATTCTTCTTCTCAAAGCATTGATGTCTGCTCAGGATCTTTAAAGATTCTTCTGCATGTTTTAGAGGTAACTTATGCTACTAACTGTAGTTTTATGACTTCTCTCTCTTTCATGTATTGATGTCCGCCTAAGTTCATAATATTTTATTTGAAAAACTCAGAGACATGGAGAAAAATTACACTACAGCTGGCCAAATATTCTTGAGCTGTTAAGGTTAGTATCACTGATTATTTTAATTTCAACTACCTAAGCATCGTGCTATCATGTTTGGCTGATCCTCTCTAACTTCTGGTATTTTAAAGGTCTGTTGCAGATGCTTCTGAGAAAGACCTTGTTGCTCTTGGTTTTCAGGTTAGGAAATGATTTAACATTTGATAACTATTAAGAACACATCTTCAATATTTTACAGATCAATCTGCCGCTTCCTAATTCTACTATTCAGTTCATTATAGAAATCTTTTGTATAGTTTTAATGTAATTCCTTTGGCTTTTCTTTTGTTATTTCATTTACATCAATGAAGTATACAAATACATAAAAAATGGCCTTTCTGTTCAGTTGTGGATATCTTTCGTGTGTACAATATGAGTAATTGATCATACCTTGAGTTCAAGTTGATCTTGGAGAAGGTTGTTGCTTCATGCAACTCATCCACACTTTCTTCACGCGGGCATTGGATATTTATTAGGAATGGTTCTGAGTACAATGCGCAATGATCCACAAAAATGTTAAGGTTCATTGTTTTCCGTAATAAGCACTACAGGGTTGGAGAAGATTCTAGTGCTTGGTTCTACCACCCCAGCGAGCAATATTTTCTATTACGAATATTAAATCTCAATTTTCATGGAAGTTATGGATAACAACGCTGCTTAAATTTGGGCCAACACCTAAACTACCTAAGAAATAAATTATAATTCTTTGTTCGAGTTTCTCCTTTGAGCACTATTATCTTTTCATTCTATCCATGGAAATTTTGTATTTTTTTTTAATTATTTAAAAAAAAAAAACTTGGAAAGGGAAGGAAATACGCTTAAACTAACAGATGACTGCCAAGGAAATCCTTGAAGACTCAAAAAGTGCTCACTCAGAAGATTCCTCATTGTTAAGAATTTGATGATGATTTTGTTTTCTGCATTCATTAATTTTACTTTAGGCAACTGTATTTGCGTTTGATGCATTACTATCATTTGCATCCATCTGCTATTAATGTTTCTATACCAAATCCATGTTTATGTCCATCTGGTGCATTGAAAGGTGTAATCCATGCCCATCTGCTTTTACAGACTGTAGTTATCTTCCAATTGCTTAATTTTATTTCTGGAAAGTTGCATGTTTGAAGTTTTTTTATGACAGCTGAATAGTAGTAATCCTGTGTATTTCATGACAGCTGAATATTATAATTTGTGTTTCCTTTTAGAGTCTACGTGTGATTTTGAATGATGGACTTTCCAGCATACCACAGGAGTGCCTCCACGTGTAAGAGGATTTCTACTCGGAATTCTTATTCATTTAAATAGTTTCCTTATTTCACTCTGTTCTCTTCTCTATGGACCATGTTATGTCTACACTCTTCACATGTGTTCACCCAGCTATAATTTTCACAATTAAGACTTTTCTTCGAAGAATTGTGCTTAGTTCTTAATTTTGATATGTATTTATGCTCTTATTCATGATGATCTTCTGCCCTGGTACAGTAATTATTTTCTTGCATCAAGATGCTTTATTAGCCTTTGCCTCCTATTTTTCCGGAATGTAGAATATTTAGCATCCTTGTTCCTTCAGAAGTAAAACAAATCTGAAATCCGTTTGTCTTAACTGGAATCACTTGCTGGTGTTTGCCCACAAG
Source organism: Benincasa hispida (assembly GCF_009727055.1). Lineage (NCBI taxonomy): Eukaryota > Viridiplantae > Streptophyta > Magnoliopsida > Cucurbitales > Cucurbitaceae > Benincasa > Benincasa hispida. The sequence goes on along the minus strand of NC_052350.1, from coordinate 53,795,891 downwards.
GACCCAATTTGACGCAGGAGCTATCTCCTCTAGCTGATCTGCACATGCATAAAAACAAAAGCCAAAACTTGAGCTGCTAATGTCATGATTATACATTTCTTTGTATAGTCAGAGACAATCTTACTTTGATATCAATTTGGATATTGCAGATGTGTTGATGTGACGGGAGCATACAGTGCTCAAAAAACAGAGTTAAATATAAGCTTAACAGCAATAGGGCTTTTGTGGACTATAACCGATTTTATTGTGAAGAGGCTTTTACATGATCATGTGGGCGAGAAGGAAGCAAGTAGCCTCCCTGGTAAATACATAAATGGTTTCTAGCTTCTATCATTAGCTGTTTGAAGTGCTAACCCTTTTCTGTTACTAAAATGACCTGAAAAACAGACGTGGCTTTTGCCCCAAAACAATTTAATGATGAAAGGTGTGAAGAACAGATAGTTGAGGTGTCCAGTCACACTGATACCTCTCCATTCACAAACATGATTGATAGTAACAAGTTACTGTTTTCCGTTTTCTCACTGCTTCATAAGCTTGGAGCTGATGATAGGCCAGAGGTAGAATAATATGGAACTATATGCCCCCGTGCCCTTCATTTTGTCAATCTTGATGGGTTATATGTAGAATTATCTATGATTCCTAGGAATTATATGTTCAATGTCGGCACATTTGTTTGCCTCCAGGTTCGAAATTCGGCTATTAGGACACTCTTCCAGAGTCTTGGAAGTCACGGTCAAAAGCTTTCAGGAAGAATTTGGGGGACATGTATTTGGGATTACGTTTTTCCCATCTTAGACCATGCTTCCCACATGGTAACTTTTATGTGATAACATGATTAATCTTTTACCTTTCTCTGATCTTTCTGCTGATGGCCTTTGAACTTCTTGTTAAGGCTGCAACCTCATCCAAAGATGAATGGCAAGGGAAAGAACTGGGAACTCACGGTGGAAAGGCGGTTCATATGCTTATACATCACTCGTCTGTATTAATCTTGATCTTTGCCAAAATATAATCACTTATGTTCTATTATGTTACTTCCCTGACTTTTAAAAACGATGAAACTATTGTATATTATCTTCTCATACTACATGCATTTGCAGTCGTAATACTGCTCAAAAACAGTGGGACGAAACGCTGGTCCTGGTGCTTTCTGGAATAGCACGTATTTTACGGTCTTTTTTTCCATTCCTCAGAAGCTTAACAAACTTTTGGTCTGGTAGGTCAATGGTGAATGTTTTTGCTTGATTTCATAAATTTTCTTATTTACTTGTTTGTATATCTGTCATATCGTTTTAACACATCTTTAGTTGCTTTTTGATGGTGGTTTATTGAACGTTTCCTGCTTCTCATTCTGCAGGATGGGAATCTTTGCTTCTTTTTGTGAAGAATAGCATTCTAAATGGTAGTAAAGAGGTGGCGCTTGCAGCAATAAATTGTCTACAAACAACAGTTGTTTCCCATTCTCCTAAGGTAATCAACATTGATCAGAGAAAGTTTCTTTCATATGCAGGTTTCTGTTAGCTTATACTGAACAAAATTCATATCGACTCTCCAGATAAATGATAATATATGACCTGCATCTTTTCTCTTTAACTTGTGGAACAGGGAAACTTGCCAATGACTTACCTTGTTTCAGTACTTAATGTGTATGAGCTTGTTCTTCAAAAGTCACCACACTACAGTGGTACTGCTGCTAGCAAAGTGAAGCAGGAAATTTTGCATGGTCTTGGTAATGATTTACTTTTGATGAATATCTAAAACCATATTTCACATATATATCTCCTATTGACAAAAATGTTTGAAATAATTCCTAAACCATTGTGTAAGGAACTTCCTTACAATATAGGTATTATTGAATAGAAAACTTACCTTACGGCAATACACTCCTGACTCCCCTTCTCTCTATGAGAAGATTCTACTAAGCAAAAAGTTGAAAAAATAACAGACTCCCTGCCTGCTGATATACTCGACTTCCCCTACAGCATTCCCTTGCCACCTCATGATCTCCACTGACCAATTACAACTCTCCTTTCATATTCCTCACTCCTATGCACTAACTACCTTCCACGATTACTTTTTTTACCCCTCCTACTATGCACTACTATATAGTTTTCCGTGCTTAATGTTAACATGTCTATATCTGTCAAATTGCTTGCAGGAGAACTATACGTGCAAGCACAAATGATGTTTGACAACCAGATGTACACACAACTGCTCTCAGTTGTTGATTTGGCCATTAAGCAAGCAATAATAACTAACGAGAACTTTGAAACTGAATTTGTAAGTTTAGGGTAGTGTTAAGTTATTTTTGTTTTTACTCTTCATTCATATGTTCCATCATTTTCAATTTTAGGGTAGTGTATATATCCCCAACGTGATTGTTAAAGTGAAGAATTTAATGATATTGCTTGGAAACATGATGATTCAGTTTAAGACAGGAGGATTAAGATTGTGTAAGATGAGATTCTATGTTTTGGAGCTAGAGGTTAGCCTGGATGAATTGAAATATTAAAGTTAATCATTCTAGAAATAAAAGGAAGGAAATTACATTATCCTTGTCCAATCAAAGTGTCTGACTCCGAACTTTAGCTTCAAAATAAAATTTCTTTCAACAGACACTCATAACATTATCATTGTTCAACCAAAGCAGGTCTTCGACTAATCTTACGGGACAATCCGCCTGGTCATACAATATCTTGGTGTCAAAGAAATGCGTGTTGGTCACCTACCAAATGTTGTAGAGTTAAGCAGGTTGTCCCGTGATCAGTCAAGGTATATGCAAGCTGACTTGGACACTAACAAACACTTCTACATATGGGATTGAGATTGAAACCAATTATATGGAGTGGAGTTTGATTGAGCATCATGAATGAAACTATGACATATTCACGGTTCAAGCATCCAAATAATAAATTTCCAAATCTTGAAGGGGCTAGAATATGCAGATGAGTGGGAGTCTAAATTAAAGTGTTCCAGATTAGAATTATGTTGTTGATTTTGATGCAAAATTTGTACTCCCTCCATTCACATGGAAGTGACTCTTGTAGTTGTAGCCATCTGGGTTAATTTTCTGTAATACTTGTGAAAAGTTCCTACAGGACGTAAGAACATGATAGCAGTCTGTTGATTTCCTTAAAAATTCGCTGAGACATACTCTCTTTCTCCAGGGACATGTACCCCCTGAGCTACGAACAATCCTGGAGATATTACCACTTTTACGTCCAACTGATGCTATCTCTTCCATGTGGCTGATTCTGCTGCGTGAATTCTTGCAATATCTTCCAAGATCAGGTTCTCCCTCAATCCAAGAAAATGATGCTGATCAAACAAGCACTAGTTATCTTGTTCAAGGTATATTGACATTTGTTTGGTGCAATTCCTAGGTTTATCCATGACCTCTTATAAGTTGTGTATTTGCATTTATTTCAGCCAATCAAGGGAGGTTAAGGGATGAAAGGCATTCTAGAACTGCTTCTGCGACCTCAAACCATGAAGCTTCTCAGTCTGTCTCTCCAGGATCAGCAGCCGCACCAGTTGGCATTCAGAATGTTCTGTTTGCCGAAAAGCTGGTTCCTGCTTTGGTTGAGCTTTTCCTTCATGCGCCAATGGTTGAAAAATGTATTATATGCCCTGAAATTATCCAGAGTCTTGGAAGGTACAGATTTTTACACTTTTTTACTCAATTTTCTGAAAATGTGGTGTGGTAGCATGTAGGTAAGTTTGCTGGAAGATAGGCGTGAGTCCATTTTGTGAATTAGGGGTGGAAATGGTTTGGTTCGGTGGTCAAACTGAGCCGAACCGAATTTTTTAAAATATGAAATCGAACCGAACCGAACCGAACCGAACCAATATGCAGTTCGGTTTGGTTTCAAATTCGGTTTTGGCATTTTAAAAAAATCCATGTTATATATTTTTTTAATTAAAAATGGTTCGGTTCGGTTTGGTTTTAAATTCGGTTATTAAAAGTGGTTCGGTTTTAAATTCGGTTTTATTCTTTTTTTAAATATATAAATAAATATATATATATATATNATATATATATATATATATTAGTTAAAAACGGTTTGGTTCGGTTTCAAATTCGGTTTTCGAAAGTGAAACTGAACCGAACCGAATTAATTCAGTTTCAAAATTTCTTCAAACCGGATCGAACCACATTTTTGGGTTTCACTGAGTTTTCGGTTCGGTTTTGGCATTTGAATGGCCACCCTTACTGTGAATATGAGAAGTAACGCATGTTAGGAACGAAGAAACATGGACATGGGACTGGAATATGGCTTGTCACCAGACTTGTATTAATCATCTAATGCTTTGTCAAAATATTTGAAAAATGTCTGAGCGAACTCAACTTTATTGGAAATGATTTTACTTTTCATGGACAGAAATTTAAAGTAAATAGTGCTTAAATGCTTCAAACCAAGTTTGACGTTTTACTTCTTAATTTAGGGGAAAAAATCAATTTATACCCCAAAACTTCGGAGGTTGTATCAATTAAAACTTCGAACTAATAATTGTAGTAATTTAAACCTAAACATTTATAAGTGAATCAACTTAGACCCTCCGATAGGGATTTATAATCTTTTTCAGTTGATTTCATTTTAAAAGCATCTCAAAAGCCTCCTGATATAAGTATTGTTCTTAAAAAATTTCACCTAAGTGACAAAAAAATATTATCACATAATTCTTCCTAAATGAGTAGAGCAAAGAGGAAGACAAGAAGATAAAAAATTATTCACAATAATGAAAAACCCCCTACCATCCATTTGATTCTAACCATTTTCTCTAATGTTATGTTAATTGTTGCATTTAAAAAGTCTTATACATGCATAAAAGTCATTTATTAATAACTTCAAAATGGAATTCAAATGGAGGGTGAATTATAATTAATTAAAATTTACTATTCTTTCATCATTGTTAAAATTAATTTTACAATTTTACTTCATAATTTATTTTAAATTAATTTAAATTACTACATTTCTTTACAATGATATTTGAACAAAAGTCTAGCGAGTGAAAAGGTATTTTTTCGTTCTTTTTATTTTAGTTTGTGATACATTTCTTTACAATGATAAACAACAGAGTACTTTGTCTTTTAGGTGTATGACAACAAGAAGAGAGCACCCCGATGGTGCCCTTTGGAGATTGGCTGTTGAAGGTTTTAACCAGATACTTTCTGATGACGTGCAAAACTTAACTATGAATGCTCTACCAGAGACATGTACTAGCAAACCAGCAAGAACTCGAATATGGAAGGAAGTTGCGGATGTTTATGAAATTTTCCTTGTGGGATATTGTGGACGAGCTCTATCCAGTTCACTCCCATCTGTGTCAGTGAAAGCTAATGAGAGTCTCGAGATGACTCTATTGAACATTCTGGGTGACAAGATTCTTAAATCTCCACTTGATGCACCTTATGATGTAATTTTCTCAAGCTGCCTTGAGTAGTGCAATCTCATTGGTTTTCTTTTCAAGTGCATTGACAAGATTCTTGCTATAGACGATTGATATCGACTCCAACAGAACAGGATATTCAAATAATTTGTAGTTATTTCCTTTAACATGAATTTTACTGCTAATGCCTGCACATACACACATTATTGTGGATTACATGCATGCCTGTGATGATTTCCTTGGTAATATATACCCAATCGACCTCGTTGCCCACATCTATCCTTTCTAATTTGAGACCTTTTCCATCAGCATATTGGTTCCAGCACACTTTTCTTAATATTTCATTTTGATTCACTAATTAATAGCCCATCGTTTTCTTCTACCAGATTTTTTAATATTATATAATTATTCATTTAATTTTTGTGGTTAGTGTTTGACTATGTGGAATTGGGTGCTCTATTGTTCATAGTTAATAAAGAGCTTCTCACTAGATACGAGAACCTTCATGTCATTTGTTAGACACTGAATTTATTTACAATATCATCTTATAAAGCATCCTTGACAGTTGCTCATTTCTTTATAATTTACTAATTTTCTATCAACTTCCAACATCATAATTCATAGGTTATCCAAAGATTAGTTTCCACATTGGACCGATGTGCATCACGAACTTGCTCATTGCCTGTTGAGACTGTAGAGCTAATGCCCATCCATTGTAGCAGATTTTCCTTGACCTGTTTGCATAAGTTGTTTTCTTTGAGCAGGTATTCTGTCATATGTTTCAGGAGGAGAATAAAGCATTCTCCTGTTTCCTAAGTTACAGAACTAATATTTTCCTGTTATCAGCTATGACAATGGAGATGATAAATGGAGCTCTACAAGATGTGAAGTCAGCAAAATTTCAATCTTGTTACTCATGACGAGATGCCAATCCATCTTGAACCGGTTCCCGATTGATGAGAATTACTTAGGTGCGCAATTTTATTTGCTTTTCTCAGGAGTAACTAAAAATGATTATCTTTTTATGTTCTTGGTGAATGTTGAGTTATTCTTCACTATTCCCTTTGAATTTTACTATTACAAGCAGGTGAACGTCCATTGCCTACAGCAAGGCTTGATGAAATTATTTATATCCTTCAAGAACTAGCCCGTCTCAAAATCCATTACGACACTGCCTCAGTTCTTCCTTTGCCTTCACATTTAAATATTGACTCGAACAAGGAGAATCATGATCGACGTCCTCACCTACTCATTTTATTTCCTTCCTTCTGCGAGCTTGTCATCTCAAGGTAAACAAAAATAGCCGTATCTTGAAAGAAACAATAATCACAATCCAGTTTAGATATTGTTTAAGATTAAGAGTCCATAGTAGTATAGTACTGGAGAAAAGTCGTTTGGCAATGTCAATAACTTTAAACTTTAAACTTGATATCTTTGTTTTGGACTTGAAAATGTGATAGTTAATTATATTAAAATGCCTGTCCAGTAGACGGTCAATATTAGAAATGGAAAGAACGGAGTCTTCAATAATCATATGCAGTGGCATAAGAAAAAAGCAAGAAACGCTTTGACATTGCACATTCTAGTTAAGATATACATATAATATAGAAAGTAGTGGTGGATAATGATGTAGTAAATGAAAGAGGAACATAGGATGCAGAAGCCTGAATAAACAAAAGAAATTTGTTTGAGTTGATTCTCACAAACAGTGTTTTAAAAAGCCTTTTCGAACGTGCACATAGGCTTAAGCCTCAGAAGACTATCACGCTTAATTGCGCCTTAAGCTTTGTAAACTGAGCTTTGATCTGCAGCAAATTATTCAATGTAAAGTTACTATTGCATTCAATGTTAAGTTACTATGTTCTATTTGTTTCTTTCTCTCCTTGAAATGGGAAATGTTAAAGTGAAGAACAACGTATGCATGGATACACTACCTGATGATAATAACTTCTATCTTACTATCCCTTTTTTTATCCATTTATTTATTTATTTTTCTCTCTTTTGGGTGGACAGAGAAGCAAGGGTGAGGGAGTTAGTCCAGGTACTGCTTAAACTCATCACCACGGAATTGACTCTGGATAAGGTTAGCTTAGCCAATTGAGTCGTCAAAGAATAATTTTGTTCATGTTCTTCGTACTATTCTTATAGAGTAGCTTGCTATGAGTGTGTATGTAAAAAGTAGTTGTGATTCCAGTTATATTTGAAACACCTTGTTCAAGCTGACTGCTTTTGTGAAAAGTGGCATTTATTTCTCTTTTCCATAACTCTAGGTTTTATTGATGTTATTCTTGTAATTTTTAGTTTTTAGGCTTAAAAGTGTAATATTTATTTTACTTTTCTCATACCTCCAAAGTTGATTTGGTCCTTCACTACATATGAACATATGTTTTTGTTTCTGTTGATAAATATTTGTATTGTTATTAAATTTGCAGTGCTTTAAATGAGTTTGTATTGGAGTGGTTTTGCAATTAAAAGGCTAAATAATAAAGGAACACAGCGATGAATCACCCAAGTTTCAGCCCTTAGGATAAGTAATTCCGACATTACGATTGTGCGGTGCCCTTTTTATATTATGAATCAGGTTAAACTTTTATTTAGTCTTGATTTCAAATACATTTAGAAATCTAAGTAATCAAACATATTTATATGGATGTATATATGACTAATTATAACTTAGATAATTAGCATACTAACTTAGGTGATCGGTTTAAATTAACAAAGGAAATAAATAACATAATGTGAGTGGGCACAATGCATTCACAGTTCTATAAAGCTAGCTTAATTCTATAAAGCTAGTCCATCCTTGTAGGGTATGTGTTGAACTAAATGACTTAGAGATTTTTAACTCATAATAAAAAGACGAAATAATTTCTTCATTTATAGATAAATCATAAGGACAAAACGAATAAAAGTACAATAAAAATCAGCAAAGAAAGAAAAAAAATCAACTTTCTTCCGTCCTTACAACAATGTTTTTACTCTCTTAAAATGCTATCTTGGCTTGATTTAGCCTCTTTCAAGAGAATCAAGCTTACAATTCTCTCATCGGGATGTGGATGATCTAAAAGCCTTAACTTCATATGAACTTTCAAAAAAGGATCTAAAGGCCTTAACTTCATGTGAACTTTCATTTTTGAGGTCTAAAATCATTTCTCTCTAGAGGTAGCATGAAAATTATCTGAGGATTGAATTTTCCAAATGGATAGATTAAATGGCTTTATACAAACTTCAAAGGAGTGAGTAGTTGTCGAAATTGATGCTCCAAATTGAGCTAGGAAAATTCAGAGCGAACTAACAACTCAAGACCCAAAATCAACAAATTTGTTCTAGTTGTGAAAATCCCGTTCTACCTAATCAAGGCATAATGTAGCTACATTGGATTTTTGCCTATGGACGATGCAGTCGCATCCAGGCAGAAATCTAGTTAAAGAAAAAAAATGCTAGAATAACCCAAAGTGCATTTAAGCATGCAATCACTAGTTTTGACTCAATTAGGATTAATCGAGGACCTTTATTTATCATTATTATTTTGTTTTTGAGAAGAGACTAATCGGAGACTTAAATGACTCATTTTCTACCCAATGATGACATGGTTTAACCAAAACTTTCTAATAAAAAGCATACAAATATGACATGCATCATATATATGCATAATTTATACTTCCAAATACTCTCAAATGAACAATATAGTTTTCTTCTTGTCCATGTTTGTTGCACATTCAATGACTTGTCCTCAAAATTTGTCTGACATCTTACTTTCTAACATGCTTTTAGTCATATTAAGTATTGTTATGTTTTTGGAGTCAATGAGATTGTCATAGGAAGATGAATTCCATTTTCTGTACAAAAATTCTTGTGTTAATTTAAGACATTTATGTAATAACCACATTTTTTTTTTCAACGAGAGTTTTAAATTCTTAAACATGACGGACAGGTTAGATTTTTACTTAACACAATGAACCTTGGTTTTTTTTTTAGCCAAAATCATCAATAAATAATAAGAAACAATTATTCTTACCAAAATATTTTGATTTGATCGATCCATGAATTAACTCTAGTGATCTTCTTGCTCGTGAAGAAAATTCTTGTGGAACACTCTCCCTTGATTACTTGTCATAAAAAAAAAAAAAAAAAAAGAGTACGGAGAATCATTTATCAACATAAATTTCGTAAATATCTTAGATTTTGAATTACTTCAATAAAAGCTTTTAAATTAAATTTTGGACTAATTTAACATTTTTACCATTATTTTAAAAATTTTGAAATATTTAATTCTTTTTTTAATAACCTCATCTTCGAATTTTAACTTTGTTTTTGTTATGTATTACTTTCGATTGATATTCATTTAATGTATCATATTTCAAATTTCATAATTTATATAAAACAAGGAAAAAAAAAAGGAGAGAAATGTGTAAAGACTATGCATACAAAAAAATAAAAATTAAATTCTAACCGTTATGCATTCACACACAAAAAAAAAAAAAATTAACCCTATATCTCTATTTTTTTTTATTTTTTTATTTTTTTCAAATAAACCATTTTTATTAATTTTTTAAAATACAATATTGATATTATTAACCCTAAGAACAACTATTGACATTTACCAACTGAATTTGGGATATAATTTCTTCCATTTTTAGAATGAATAAGTCATGATGGATATCCATACTTTTCAATTCACAACCCATGAGGCTTTATCCATACGACATTTAGATATTATATGGTCTTAGTTGACACTTCAATATTTAAGTAAAGACAATTTGAAGTTAAAAGGATTCTTTTGGATAAAGCTAGTGAAATTATATCTTAAATATTTAATAATATTGTATGGTTGAGGTAAGTGTTAACGAAAGCATTTATAAGAACAAAGCTTCTAAAATCTATACGAAGTTATGATATTTTGCAAGAATATTTATAGATTTTTTAAGGGAATAGTTTATTACAATTAGTTTATGTGCCAGGAGTCGAATATACTTCGTTTGCAAATTATTGGTTGGGGAGCTCCAGGATAGCATACTAAGATATATATAGGTGTTAAAATGTGATTTTATATATATTTGATTCTCCATCAATTTTTAGATATCTTGAATGTATTTGCTTATCTAATTATTAATAATGAGACAAAATTTTCAATATTAAAAAAGAAATTAATTTATTTCATGATATGCATTGTTATTGTCTTATTCATAAGTTCAAAAGAAAATTCATTTGTAAAATATTACCAATCAAATGCAAATGTATTTACACAACATTTACAAAATATTAAGAGGCTAAATCATATATTATGGCCACAAATGCACTATCTAGAATTGATGTCCCGGCCCAATAAGTTAGTACATAAATATTCACAATAGTATTAAAGGTCAAGCATCTGATAATGATAATGGGAATTCGATCGTTTATGCCATGACTTGAAAAATGATGAAATTAAAATAATGTGGTAGTTAAATAACAGTTAAACAACGAAACTCTTGGAGAATTAGGATCCATAAAGAATAATAATCTTTCGATAAGGGGCTATCCTAATAACATGATTGCTAAAGTAGAAATGACAAAGAGTAGATGTTACTAAACATTCAAATTGATGTTGCAACATGTTTGAGTCCATATTTGAAAGATCCATCTTGGATTTGACACTTGAGATTTGGTCATTTAAACTTTGATTTGAGACTACTAGCTAGAAGGATATGGGGAAAGGACTACATGTCAAACATCTAGATCACTTTTGTGGTTTTTAGGACTTTCAATATATATAACCTAAATAAATAGGTCTAATTACACAATTATCTTAAACTTTTCTATTGTTACATGCATAGACTATTATTTTACACAAATTTAAACCAATTTACTTTTTTAGCTCTTCTAATCTTTTAGTTTGTATCTATTCAGTCTCAGTCTCTCTGACTTTAGGAAGGTCTTCCTATCAAGAACCTATGGTTTTTTTCATAAAAATAACATGTATATAATAATATTAATATAAAAAAGATGCATGTATGAGAAGTTTCTCATGGTTGTGACCTTTCCAAAATGGTCTTCTTTTCAAAACCTACAAGGAAAGTTTCTCAAAAAATCTGAAAAATTGTTCCACACATAAACGCAAACTTGAAAAAACTTGAAAAAACTTGAAAAAGAAGTTTTGAATAAGAAAACAAGATATATTTGATATATACAACACAATATATTTAATATATATTTCAATTATCTATTAAACTAGGACATATTTGATAAATGCATAAACAAGACAATTTGTACAATATATCGTCTCATATACTAAACTATATGCAACATATATGCCAGTATATTTGTAAACACACCAAAAATTGAACCATGATATGTGCAATATATTTACATTTTTCAAGTATATTTGACATATGCTTGAGAAGGGATGGTTGATTTTCAACTAGGAATATGAAAGAAAATAAATGAAATCTCTTAAAATTGAAAGAATGCGTTTATTATTATTATTGTGTTTATTATTATTATTTTTTGTCGTTTATGCATGGTTTAGATTTTTTGTTATTTATTATTTATTTTTAAAATTCAGCTGTTTAGATTTGAATGCTTTTTTTCTCCTTCTTTTTTAGCAGGTTTAGATGTTGAATGCTAATAGAATCGTTAATATATATATATATACACCTTAATTCTATTGAGAACATATGTTTACACCCTTAAATTTTAGAGATTTTACCTATTAAATTCTGAATTCTATCGATTAAAACTCTGAATTTTCGAATTGTATCAATAATATCGCGTGACTTGAATAATGTAAAAATGTAGAGTTTAAATAATAACTACATTTTGTTTGGATAAAGAGGTTTTCTTAAATATAAATTTTAAATAATGAAGTTACCACTATTATTCATTACGTTTTGGTTGAATACACCTAAAAAAGTGAGGATATAAATAAATTTACCTAACTTTCAAAATTTAGGGAGAATATTTTTCAAAATAATTAAAAAAAGACAATGACCTAGTTGAACTACATCTAGAAATGTTAAAAAAAAAAATAAAAAAAATGTACTTATCTATATCTGTATATTCATAATATATTTTTAATTTGAGATATGATTCAAAATCAAAGATTTTAATCTAAATCCCCTTCCTTCTTTTAAGGTTTACATTTTTTTTTCCACTTTTTTGTGTACTTCGATGGGTTGTTTTCATAGACATCTTATTTATTTGATATCATAAAATTACAATGAATATTTAAACGGCAAACAATTTATTAAAAAAAAGAAAAATTCTTATAAATAGAAAAAACTCAAAAATATTTACACTTTATAGCCAAAAGTTTTAAAAGTACCACTTTTGAAATTTTTTCTGCTATAAAGTATTAATATTTTTAAATATTTTTTTATATCTAAAAAACCCCTTAAAAAGACTGTCTTAGTTTTGATTTGTTCCCGAATATAAATCAAATTAAGATTGAGATTTAGTTTGTTAATTTATAAACTATGGTAGTGGTTGAAAATTTTCTTCGACAATCATTTTTTATTTAAATCACTTTGGCAATGAGAAACGTACTCATGTTTGTTTTTAACTCTCTTTTTAGAACAATTAAAAAAAAATAATATTTTGATTTAAATTAAAGTATAAAATTGAGTGGACTAGATCAAATCAAATTAAAAGTGCATATATATTTTTCATTATTAAATAATTAATATAGAATGCTTAAAATTATATAAGAAAAGATAATAGATTATTTAAATTGAAGTTTTTTCTTGAGAGATTTATTTAAATTGAAGTTTTATTTAGAGAGATTCATACTGAAGTTTGAAATTAAGTAAATAAATTAAAATTTTAAAATTAGGTATGCAATTAAAAGGTGCAAATAAAAAAAAAAATTGAATTTGTATCCCTCTTATATACGTATTCATACAAGCGACAAAATATTCACCATATTTCTCTAATTTTTTTCTCAAATCAATTATTTTTTTCAAATTTCTATTTAAAATACAATGTTCATTTTATTAATACGAGGAGAGTGTTCCCTTTCCTTTTATAATGGTTAATTGAAGGAGCATAAGTCTTTGATTCTTTGAGCTGGCCCAACCCAATGATGATTAAGTTGATTGGTTTAATATGATAGATCTATTATGCATTATTATTTGTTGAAGAAGGTGAACCAAAAACTTCAGCTCTCTGTTTCTGCTCACTTTGTTTGAAGCTTCGGTTCAAAACAATAAAACATAAAGAAGGTTGTTATAACTATTTTATATTTAAGAGCTCTAACTTTGTATAATAAGTTGTGTGTAAAGAATACAAGAAGAGTAGTTTTGTTTTTTTTTTTTCCATTTTTATGAAAAACTGATTAGAGAGCTAACAAACAAGAAAAAAAAAAAAGGAGAGCTGAGAGTTAGAACTCATCTGAGATTTCTTGTAATCTTGAAGCTATTTGAATAAAGCTAAAGACTCTTTACCAAGTGGATGTAGGTGGATTACAAACACCAAACCATTATATTTCTGGGTGTATTCCTTCTTCTCCTTCATCATTTTAGGTATGCATACTTAAATCTTCTTGTTTTTGGCCATGAATCTTCACTAATTTTACCTGCAAAACAAAAGAGACAGAGAGAGAAGTAGAGAGAATCGTATAACCCTAATTTTCATTTTTTGTTGAATGAGAAAGAGATGACAAGCTGAAAGAAAAATTTCTTACCACCTGGTTCACACTTTTTGAAACATAGCAGTTCAAGGTCCACTCGTGACAACTGATTCTTATCCTTTTCTCTGGGCTAATCAGAAAGGTAAAGAAGTGAAGAAGACTTTTGGGCCTTGGGTTTTCCGTTTTGTAGTTGGGCCCCCTAATAACAACTGACATCAGAGCACCAGACTTCTTGGAGTTCTTGAAATCTTAGTTCAGTTTCTTTTAGATTCTTGAGAGAGCTCAGGACAAAATCTTGAAATTCTTGAAACGGCCACTGCAAAATTTGAAATTGAGAAGTTTAATGGAGCAGGAGACTTTATTCTTTGGACAAAGAGAGTCAAAGCATTTTTGAGCTCTCAAAAGGCCCTAAAAGCCCTTGATGACCCAAAGACCTTGTTTGCTACTCTAAGTGTTGAAGAAAGACAGAATATGGAAGAAATCGCATATGGAACTCTCATCCTCAATATTTCAGATAATGTGTTGAGATAAGTAATAATGAAGACACTGCATATAAAGTTTGGGAGAAATTGGAGACTCTCTATGACAAAAAGGATCTTCCAAACAAGCTGTAAATTAAGGAAAGACTTTTCTCTTTCAAAGAAAACCATTCCAAGTTCTTGAATGAGAATTTAGACGAATTCAAGAGACTTATAAATGAATTTAATCAATCAGGAGAAAAACTAAGAGCAAAGAGTGAGGCTGCTTTGTTGATCAACTCACTCCATGACACCTATAAAGAGGTCGGGATAACTTTGAAATATGGTAGAGAGACTATGACATTAGACACTTTCATTACAGCCTTAAGAAGTAGAGAACTAGAGCTGCAATCAGAAGGTAAGGGTGTTGGTGGTGCTAAATCTCTTTTCTCAAAAGGCAAGCATCGGTTTAAGAAAAATTCTTTCAATAAGAATAAAAAAATTCACAGAGAGAGGTTGGTCTTAAAGTGCTTCATTGCCATAAAGAAGGGCATTTCAAGAGAAATTGCCCTGAAAAGGGAAAACACCACAGAAGAGATGATAATAAAAAGTATAAGCCATATGGTAGATATGACTCAATCAAAAGTAGAGACTTCAGAAGTGATGATTAAAGGAAATCAAGGAAGTTTGGGAGGAATCAGAAGGCTTGTTGGAGAGGAGACCTATTATACTGAGGTTCTTGCTATTGCAAATAAGAAAAGCCATGGACTCTGAAACTGAGGAAGGAGACTGGGTCTTAGACTCAGAATGTACCTATCATAGAATTCCAAAAGAAGTTAGTTTGTTGACTACAAATCAGAGGAAGAGGACTCAGTTTACATGAAAAATAACAATGAATGTGAAATCATCGGTAGAGGCTCAGTACTACTAAAACTCTAAGATAAGAGGGAAGTACTCTTAAGAGATGTTAGGCATGTTCCAAAACTTAAGAGAAATTTCATCTCTTTGGGCATGCTTGATGATCAGGGCTGCACATTCAATAGATAAAGGAATTCCTTAAGGATAGAAAAACTGGGAAGGCTAATCCTGATTGGAAAGAAAATTGATGGGTTGTATATTTTGAAGAAAGTCAGCCAACCAAAGTATTTGCTATCAGAAGCTGAGAAGGATAGTGAATTTGAATTATGGCACGAAGACTCTCTCACATTAGTGAAAGAGGACTGAATGAACTTCTGAAGCAAGGTTTGATTTAGTCTAGAGGTACTAAAAGGCCCAGTTTTTGTAAACATTGTGTGTTTGGGAAATCCAAGAGAATGAAGTTCACAAAAGAAGTTCATTCAACCAAGGCCACCCTTGACTATATTCATGGAGATCTATGGGGCTCTACAATAACTTTTGAGGAGGCTCCAGGTACTCTTATCCCTCATAGATGATTTTTCTAGAAAGGTGTGGTCTTATTCTCTTAAACTAAAAGATCAGATTTTTGAATATTTTAAAAACTGGAAGGCTAAAGTAGAAGCTTGAATTGAGAGGAAAGTTAAAATTTTCAGAATTGATAATGGCCTAGAATTCTTAGGGAACGATTTTAACTCCTTTTGTGTTGAATGTGGTATAACTAGATACAGAACAGTAGCCTACACTCCTCAACAGAATGGAGTTGCAGAGAGAATGAGTAGAACACTAAAGGAAAGGGTGAGATGTATGTTGTCTGAAGCAAAAATTACAGAAGAGTTTTGGGCAGAAGCTCTAGCTACAGAAACCTTTACAATTAACAGAAGTCCTAGTGTTTCTATTGATATGAAAATCCCTGAAGAAAAATGGAGAGGTACACCCTAGTTTTATCAATTCTAAAGCCTTTTGAATGTACTGCCTATGTTCATATTAAACAAAGCAAGTTGGAACCTAGAACCATGAAATATATGTCCATTGGGTATCTTGAGGGAGTAAAAAGCTCTAAACTTTGGGACTTTAGTTTTAATAGAAATTTAATAAGTAGACATGTAATCTTTAAAGAGAATGAGTCCTATATGGACTTTGAAACAACAAGGCATCCAACCAAGGAAGGCCAGTTTGATTTTCCTTCCAGCTCACAAGTTGAAGTTCATCCTAGAATTGAAACCACTGTTATTACAGATGAACATGTATAACCCCTAGATATCCCAAGCACTTCTGAATGTAGATTTGAATGAAAAATTGAGAATCTAGAAGACTATCTTCTTTCTAGGGTCAAAGAAAGAAGGACCACTAGACTTCCCTCTAGATTAACAAGTATTGATTGCATTTCTAATCATTCTATTGATGGTGACAGTGAAGAACCTAGCAATTTTGAGGAAGCCCTAAACAGTAAAGAGAAGAATGAATGACATGTAGCAATGAAGAGTAAAATTGATTCTTTTTACAAGAATGAAACTTGGGAGCTTACTGATAGATCATTTAACAAAGGAGCTATTCCTTGTAATTAGGCTTATAAGAAGAAATACTTGGGAGAAAACAATCAAGTTGTGAAATATAAGGTCAGGCTATTGTTAAGGGTTTAAGTAGAAAAAGGGAGTAGATTATACAGAGATCATCTCTCCAATAGTTAGACACACATCAATTAGGGTTCTTCTCTTGATTGTGGCTTGTGAAGATCTTGAATTAGAACAAATGGATGTTACTATTATTGGGATTGGTGTCCTAATTCTCCTGGAGTCTCGTTGTTTTGTAAAGATACACATTGTTTAATGAATAAAATAAGTGTGGAGACGTGCGAGCGGGGGTGGGATACCTGATCCTGGTGACACTATGGATACGGTCCGCTTTATAGAGGTTTGCAAGTGTTGTAAACTACTACAGATGGTAGATCCTGACCATTCATGTGGAGACGTGCGAGCGGGGGTGTCCTATACAAAGAGTTTGTATAAGACCTGTACCACGAGATGACTAGACTCTGTATATAACACTTTTGATACTAGAGACTTGCATCTCACCTAAATGACCATAGGTTAATCTCAATCCTGTGTGTTTTGAGAACTCCTGCCTTTGAGGGTCTTCCTTTGATTAGTATGGGTGAGAGTGGCCAGATTTCCAACTCAACATGCCTACCTTTTTGGGGACTTGTCTGATCTAGGAGCTGGAAACTCAATCCACAAGATGGAATTCACTTCTTTTCCGAAGGAGGGATAAGTAGAGAGATTTCTCTCTTAAGGGCTGATTCCGGGGTACTTAAGGAGACAGATGTAACTACAGGGGCATAACGACTATTGGCTCAGCTGTACTTACGAACGATCTGTGAAGGGTTGCCGCACTGCTCATTGGTTAAGATGGACACATAATATATCTGTGGTAAGGAAACTTCAGCTGTCGGTCTTTAGTGGAGTACCTGGCAGTTAATGGATGGTGGATCCCATGACTAAAGAGTTTAGTCATTTATTCACGTACCGTTGGAGCTTCGAACTACAGGTCTATGAGGTCCCCTTGGTAGCTCAATGGATTCAGTTGAGGATCAGTTCTTGATGTTGATTTGAAATGTTCAAATTGACAAGAAGTATTTTGATTATAAATGATATAATCGGTTTGATGTATGAGATACATCTACTGAAGGATTGATGTAAATGAGATTTACATTAAGTACTATGGAATAGAAGAAGAACTATGGTTTATATGTTTCATGAGATGAAATATTAAAACTATAGGTTATAAATATAGTATGATAAGTTGGTTATCGTTTATATTTATAATAATATTAATTATTGGATAATTAATTTTTTTCTTTAATAACCAAGTGAGTGGGTGATTATTGGATTCATGGTAACCGTGAGTTTAAAAGGAAAGTGGTTTTCATATTTTGAAAAGAAAGTTTTACAAAAGGTTGATAAAATTTTTTGAGATTTCTCTCGTGCAAAAGAAACCCACGTAGTCGTCAAGTAAATACGGATTTACTAAACGAAGACTGGGCGAGCGAAACGATCGTGCAGTGGTGAGCTAAACGATCGTGTAGTGTTTACCAAACGATCGCATAGTTTTGTTAGATGATTGCGTGCCCAAAGTAAACGATCATGTAGAATCTGTAGGCGACAGACCGAGCTAAACGATAGCATAGTTTTTGCTAAGATCGATCAACATAGTTTTATCTAAACGATTGGGCATCGACCATACAGTAGGTCTCCGCCATCTCCCACTTGCCCAGTCGTGTACACTATCCAAGGTAAATGTTACTCTTAGGAAAACCTAAAAGTCACTTAGTTAAAATCCTTAGCCGTGTTTTTTAAGGAAATCGGAAATGAGATTTACATGAGCAGCGAAACAAGACTATTCCAAATTACAATCATGAAATAACATAAACATTTACAGTTGACTTCAAATAAGCAGTTATGCAAATAATATAGAAATTAAAGCATAAGAATCCCAAATGTACAGAGGGAAAAACTATAGGAACAAATGCAGCAACGTCTCCACGCTTCGATGCTCACGAACGCTCGAACAATCAGTAACCTCGAACACCCGATCTACACAACCGCAAAACCTACAAACAAAGCACGAAGACTTCGCTCTCGTCCTCAACAATCTCTCGGTCACAAACTCCTCCGCAACACGAACGACCTCTAGAAAATCTTGATGGTGTCGAGTTGAGCCTGACACACACGACAAGGCGACCATGGTATTCTCGGTGTGAGAAGCCAGAGGGTGGGCTCTGTTTGGACTTGGTATGAGGCAGACGAAGGAGGAAACACCGATCGCGTAAACGACTGGGCAAGTGGGAGATGGCGGAGACCTATGTATAGGTCGATGCCTAATCGTTTGGATAAAGCTAAGTAATCGTCTAGCAAATTCTATGCAATCGTTTAGTCTATTATTTAGCTCGGTCTGTCGTATACAGACACTACACGATCGTTTACCTTGGGCCAGTGATTGTCTAGCAAAGCTATATGATTTTTTAGTAATTACTGCACGATCGTTTAGCTCACTCGAATGTCGTTTAGTAAATCCGAATTTACTTGACGACTATGTGAGTTTCTTTTGCCGAGAGAGAAAACTCAAAATCCTTTTCCATCGTTTTGTAAAAACTACTTTTCAAAATAGGAAACTACTTTCCTTTTAAACTCAGGTTACAATGATCCAATAACCACCCACTACTTTGTTTATTTAAAAGAAAAAGAATTAATTATCCAATAATTTATATTATTATAAACATAAATGATAACCAACTTATCATACTATATTTATAACCTATAGTTTTAATATTTCATCTTATGAAACATTAAAACTATAGTTTATAATTTCTACTCGGTAGTAGTCATCATAAAATATTTCTACTGATCCTCGAGATAATCTGAAAAGATCGCCATCATGCACCTATGGAACGTGCTTTGCGCATTGCAGAGGCCAAACGGCATGTGGCGAAAAGCAAATGTCCCATATGGGTAGGTGAATGTGGTCTTGTCTTGGTCTTCAGGAGCTATCATGATCTGATTATACTTGACATATCCATCCAAGAAGCAATAAAATTGTTCCTGCTAATCTGTCCAGCATTTGATCGATGAATGGCAAAGGGAAGTGATCTTTCTTTGTGGCCGCGTTCAATTTGCGGTAGTCCATGCAGATGCGCCATCCAGTGATGGTCCTTTGCGGTATTAATTCATTGTTCTCATTTGGGACTACCGTCATTCCTTCCTTCTTCGGCACACATTGCACGGGACTGGCCCACGTGCTATCTGCAATGGGATAGATAATGCCCACATCTAGCCACTTGATAATCTTCTTTTTGACGATCTTCTTCATCCTAGGGTTAAGTCTGTGTTGATTTTCAATGGTTGCTTTGTGGTTGTCCTCAAGTCGAATGTGGTGCATGCAGTACGCGGGGCTAATTCCTCTGATATCAGCGAGCGTCCAGTCGATTGCTCGAACATGCTTCTTAAGAATGCTCATCAACACACTCTCTTAATTTGCGTTAAGTATGGAGGAAATTATCATTGGCAGCTTCTCATTCTGCCCCAGGAATGCATACTTCAAATGTCTTGGTAGGGTTTTCAAATTAAGTGTTGGTGGTTCCACGAGAGAAGGTTGTATTATTTTTCTTTCTTCTTTCGGCTCTTCTTCTTGCGTTGCGATCAATCCTTCTTCTTTGTTTGTTTTTGCTAGATCGAATTGCAGGCAGCTATGGATGCGTTGGCATCCTCTTCTTCACACTCTTCATCAGACTTTTCTTCTTCAATCAAATTCAGGTCATCTTCAGAATCTGGCAAGTCTTCCTCATCAAGAAATTTCATGGCACAATTGTGTTAAATTTGAGCTTCTGTCCGTTTATGCTCAAAGTGATTTCTCCCTTATGCACATCAATTTAAACACGACCCGTTGATAGGAAAAGTCATCCCAAAATGATGGGCACATCTTTATTGGCCTCATAATCTAAGATGATGAAGTCAGCTCGTCCTTCACCTTACCCTTTGGATGAACCAGAGATCTGTCGGCCAGTTGGAGAGTCACGGATGTGGGCACAAGTTGCCCACATTTAATTATCGAAAGATTGACAGCGATATCAAATTTATGCTGGCCCCCAAGTCACATAGGGCTTACCTAATATAGAGTCCTCCTATGGAGCAAGGAATAGTGAAGCTCCCAGGATCGTTCATCTTCGGTGGGATAATAGATTTGGAACTTTGCGTTAGTACCACCGTGGCAAATTTTCCAGCGCCTCTCTTTTTAGTTACCATGTCCTTCAGAAACTTGGCGTAGGCAGGCATTTTTTCAATCGCTTCACTGAAAAAAATATTAACATGTAATTGTTTTAGCATAGACAGGAAGCGTTGGTACTGTACCTCTTCATTTTTCTTCTTTCTTAGCCTCTGAGGGAAGGGTGGTAACTGAATTTTCACGGTTCCCATTTCATTTTACTTCGAGGTTGACGTAACCTCAGGTTCTACTACTTCATTTTTCTTTTCTTCTTCTTGCGTTGCCGCAATCTCAGGCTCAGCTGTGATGGAAGTTGTTCTACTCTGGTCTTTTCTTCCTCCCTCCACGGTCTTTCCATTGCGCAATGTCACAATCTGACATTACTTCTTACCTGATCCCCCTGGGTTGCGTGGAAGCTTTGTTGAACTTGGAAACGCCCCTTGCGGTCTACTTTTGAGGTCATTCGAAATCTGGCCCATTTGCAATTCAAGGTTGCAGATGGACGTAGCCTGACTTTGAAGCACTGTCTCGTTTTTCTTTATGTATTGCTTCAATAGGCTTTCTAGAGAAGAAAATTATGGTGGTTGTTGTGAACTACTTGTTTGATTGCTCTGTTTACCATTACTGCGTTGAAAGAATCCTGGTGGCCCTTCTTTTTGCGCCATAGATTGAAAATTTTGTTGTTGATTCTTCCAAGCAAAATTGGGTGATTTTTCCACCCGGGGTTGTAGATGTTTGAAAAGGGGTTGTTCTTTACAAAATATACAGACTGTAGGTTTTGCGGGCAATCTTCCATTGCATGCCCATCACCACAAGTCGCACACCTTGCGGTGTTTTGACTTATTGCATTAATCTGCCCACCTTGCGGTGTTGGGCTGCTGATCGTCATTCCTTGAATCAAATTCATCATTGCGGTCATTTGGTTTTGCAATGAGACAATAGCACCGTTATTTGCGTCAGAATCCTTAAGTCTTAATCTCTGGTCACTCTCCCTCCAGCCTTCATGATTCTTGGAGATGCAGTCAAGGATATTCTTCGCCTCATCATAAGTCTTGTTAAGCAGACCACCAGCTGCTACCGCATTGGCAGCGGTCTACGAAGCAGGATTCAAACCGTGGTAGAAAATTTCCATTTGCAGGTCATCTGGTAGCCCATTATGCGGACAATCTCGGTCTAACCTTTTAAATCTCACCCAAGCATTGCTGAGCGATTCATCCATATCTTGTTCAAAATTTGTAATAAGCTTTCTTTGTCTTGCGTTTTCGGTAGGTGGAAAATACTTCTTCATAAGCTTCTCCACCATCTGCTCCCAAGAAGTGATCTCTCCTGGTTCGAGCGAATAAGCCCATTTCCTAGCCTGATCACAGAGAGAAAATGGGAACAACGTTAGTCGAACTTCTTCAGTAGAGATGTTCGAGAACACAAAAGTATTTGCAGATTTCAATAAAACTTCGGAGATGGACGTGCGGATCCTCGCCACGCCTTCTTCCGAATTGACCTGCAGCCTGGATCATCTGCAGCATCATCGGTTTCATTTCAAATCTACTTCCGTCTAAGGTAGGCCTTATGATTCCCAGAGAGAAATCATAGAGGTTTGATGATGCATAGTCCTTCATGGGCCAATTGAGATCGTTTGCCAACAGAATCGGATTTTCCATGACATTGTTGTTGTTTGGTGCTTCATTCCTAGGCTGCTCCGCCATCTTTTCTTTATCGGATTGTGATTGCTGTTGGTGGTCTCTTAGTCTCCTTTGAAATTTTCTCTCAATCTCCGGGTCATAGTTCGCCAGAGATTGAGAGTTCTGCAAAGAAATCACAAAAATTACCGTTAACAACTATTTTGCCGAAATTCTCGGCAACAACGCCAAAAACTTGATGCTTGAATTTTCATGAAATGGAAATTATGGATGATATGTGTTTGTGGATTACGTTGTGCACTCAATTTTCCCCAGAGGAATCCAAGTGCAAATTCCTCTGAGTTTCCTGGTAGGTCTAGGGTCGAACACAAGGACTTGTGAAAATAGTTGTGTTGGAGATTTTTATGAAAACTTGCGGTAACTAGTTGAATAAATAAGTGTTAGGTTGTTGTTGCGTTAATGAAAATAATAACGAATGCGACAGAGTTCGAAAAAAGATGGTAAACGGGAAATACAATGAATATGCGGTGAACGGGTTGAGAAGGGTTTCGGCTAATACTCCTTAGAATGCGTTCATGCCTTGCGATCATGCAACATGCATACAATAGTAAACCACCTCTCGGCGTGAATGCCACGACTTCTAAGGCTAGAACGCATGCGATAAATATGCGATAAGTCTACAGGATTTACACATAAACCTCTTTCTCTATTTATGCGATGACAACATGACATTCAAACAATTATGCGACCACATAATATCATTCCTATTCCTAGGATGCATGCGATGTAAGTTGACAGACAAAGCTTATCTCTAAGTCCCTATCTCTTATTTATGCAAGCCTAATCTTGCTCTTCTGAGTCCAGATTCTAACCTAGCTCTCTCGAGACATTAGGTTCTTTCTTTAGATTCTCTCTCGAGTAACTCTAAAGGGGTATTTTGCACCACATAAAACAAGACAATCGCAAGCAATGAACTTCCTAGATCATGTTAGCTTAGTTCCTATCAACCCATTCAACTAGTTTAGCTACTCATGCATATTAAGAGAGTGAGTAGATTTAGAAATAGAACTTCCATTGAATAGATATAAGATGAAGTACAGAATAAAAATTTCTTACTGCCAGGCGTTACATTGTTTCTACTCGTGCTCTAAAGATATTCTCACGTTCGCGAGAGTCAACCCATTCTCTGCTCTTATGCCCCAGGTTCTCTCTCGAGCTGCCTTGGACAATCTCCAGCGTCACCACTCTTCTCTTGCTCCATCATAAAATGGAAAAGAAAACTATGAATAGAGGTATGAACTCGTAATGGTGATGAGGTAATCAACTACTTAATCCCTTCTCTGAAGAATGCACTTGGTATTTATAAGGCATCAAAGGCGAAATGCGTCTCTTTCTTCTGGTTATACAGATGGGACAACTTTAATTCCTGACTGATGCGCTGGATAATTGTCACCGATAAAGCTAGATATACTTTGTGACCGTTATCGGCTGTCAACTTAATTTGGATCCGACTGCCATCAGCTTTCTGTCCCATCAATCTTAATTTTTCTTTCGTCTGGATGCGTCCACCATGTTGTGGTGATTCTTCTTAGGTGAATTTTTGCAAGTACGATCAACACAAAGTCTTGCGGTGAAGTTGCGCTCGACCAATGTATTCTTATGATCGCATTCTTTGCATTGTGTTAACGCATTATTCTGCACAAAAATATAAAGATCAACTGCTCTAATGCATTGGTCGCATGCGACTACAATATTATAGAATTTATGCTTAATAGACGCAATTTAACATATTTCATCAACGCAATACAACATTGTTTAAGGATTTAGCACTATGATAACGTGCATTTCTGCCCGTTATCAGTAGGGGTGTTACATTTCCGTCAACTTAAGAACTCCAGCCTAGCCAGAACCCGCCTTAGACAAAAGGTCCCTTATAGATAGGTTTACATCAAATTTAATCTTTTATTTCAACCAATTTAATCCTATTCAACCGATTTTAAAAGATTAATCTAGGCTACTAAACTCTTTAGAACTATTTGAACTTAGGTTTATCTCAATCCAATTTTAAAACCCTTTTAAAAAACTTGAGTTCACCCTAAGTCCTCATGCAACTCTAAGTTATTGATTTTAGGTTTAATTTCCTTTATAAACGGAAACAACCACAATGCTAAGCTAACATATGCAAGGCATTCATAACGCTTATAAACAGCCTAAGTGTCATGCTCAATGCATTGTTCATTCATTGCTACTTCTTTTATATAACACTTATACAAAACCGCAATGAAACAAGCAAAACATGCTTCCATTCACCCTTAGACTATAACACTTATAATAAAAGGATGATGCACGATAATGCTCACAACATACAAAATATAACTCTTATATTTCATGATGCATGCACATTCTTTCAAGTAATTTCTTCATGCAAGATTATAACATTTATAATACCATACATCACATGTATAAGCAATAAAAGTTGATGAACTAGGTAAAATTGCCTTAAAACACAAAAAGGAAAGCTAACTATTACAAAGATAAGGAGTCTCCAGTTCAAACAGGCGAACCGGGTCTTGAACCGCTCGACAAAGCGTCGCTTCTTCAACCATCGTGTACCAAGCACTCTGCGATCTCTAACACGATAAACAAACACTTCATTCTATCGCTTACCTGCACTCCCAGAGCTAAATGATCATTTAACATTTACTATACGATCATCTAGAAAAATCCAAACCGATCGTTTAGCGACATGATTGTGTACCTTTACAAAGCGATGAAGCCTAAAGTACACGATCGCTTAGCTAGCGTCTCTGTATCGCATACACACGATCGCATAGGTAGTAACGAAGTGATAAAGCTTGCTAACTACTCGATCGTCCAGCGCGTGCCTTCTACTAAATGACGAGCATCACATTCTCCCACTACGATCGTCTACCTCCAAAGCCTACACGGTCGTGCAACCAACGCTACCTGAAATGGTTAACGATTTACCCTATCACTAAGCATTAGCTAAACGATCGATTAGAAAATACTACACGTTCGTTTAGAAAAAATATCTAAATGATCACTTACTAAAATCCCTGCGATTGTTTACCTGAGGCTACACGATCCGACCAATGCTTGGTCTTCTTCTTCGTTGAGAATTGCATCGCCATACGCTGAAGCTTCATCACGACGACTCGAAGAACTCGAACTTTTCGAATTACAGACTCGATTGCAAAGTTAATTTCGCCCAAAAATACAGGGGCCCTTACAATTAACACTTTGTAAAATTGAAAGCTTTAACAAAAAGGCAATTTAAACCCGAAACGTTCATCATATGCATCCACAAATATAGAAAATGGTTAACCAAAAATGCAGAAACCCACCGCGACTATCAAATACGTTCAATTTAGATCTGTAATTTGGAATATCAGAGAACCTGACTCTGATACCAATTGAAGGAAATCGGAAATGAGATTTCCATGAACAGCAGAACAATACTATTCCAAATTACAATCATGAATTAACATAACATTTACAGTTGACTTCAAACTAGCAGTTATGCAAATAATATAGAAATTACAACATGAGAATCTCAAATGTACAAAGGGAAAAACTATACGAACAAATGCAGCAGCGTCTCCACGCTCCGATGTGCACGAACGCTCGAACAATCAGTAACCTTGAACACCCGATCTACACAACCGCAACATCGAACGAACACATCACAAACACTTTGCGCTCGTCCTCAACGATCTCCTCGGTCACGAACTCCTCGCAACACGAACGACCTCCACAACACCATGAACGGCCTCTAGAAAACCTCGATGGTGTTGAGTTGAGTCTGACACCACCAACAAGGCGACCTTAGTATTCTTGGTGTGAGAATCTAGAGGGTGGGCTTTGTTCGGACTTGGTATGAGGGCAAGCGAAGGAGGAAACATCGATCGCATATATGACTGGGCAAGTGGAAGAATGGCAGAGACCTATCGTATAGGTCGATGGCCATATCATTTAGGTAAAGCTAAGCGATTGTCTAGCAAAATCTATAGATCGTTTAGTCTATCGTTTAGCTCAGTCTGTCGTCTAGATACACTACACTATCGTTTATCTTGGGCCAGCGAGTCGTCTAGCAAAGCTATGTGACGTTTTAGTAAATAATGCACGATCAATTTAGCTCGCTGACCGACCGGTCATTTAGTAAATCCGAATTTACTTGACGACTACGTGAGTTTCTTTTGCTGGGAGAGAAAATTCAAAATCGTTTTCCTTTGTTTTTGTAAAAACTTCTTTTCAAAGATAGGAAAACCACTTCCTTTAAAACTCACGGTTACCCATGATCCATAACCACCCACTACTTTAGTTATTTAAAAGAAAAGAATTAATTATCATAATTAATATTATTATAAACATAAATGATAAACCAACTTTATCATACTATAGTTTATAACCTACAGTTTTAATTATTTCATCTCAAAACATATTAAACCATAGCTCTTTTTCTATTCCATGTACTTAATGATAAATCTCATTTACATCACATCCTCCACTAAGATATATCTTATATCATCATACCGATTATTATCATATATAATTTAAAATATCTCTTGTCAATTTGAACATTTTAAATCAACACCAAGAACTGATCCTCAACTGAATCCAAGCTACCAAAGGACCCTCATTGACCTGCTAACTCTGCAAGCTCAAACGATACTGAATAAAACTGACTAAACTCTTTAGTCACCGGGATCCACCATCCGTTTACTGGCATACACTCCAATAAAACCGATAACTGAACTCTCCTTACCACCAATATAATTATGCTCCATCTTAAACCAATCAGTAGTGCGACAACCCTTCACAGATCGCTCGTAATTACAGCTAGGCAATAACCGTGTATGCCCCTGTAGGTACATCCGTCTCCTTGAGTGACCACTGATCTCTTCTAATGAACATAAATCATAGTCCTACTATGACTTGAGTCTTCCTCTTCCAAAGAGAAGCTGTGGCCACTATTGTTCAAGCCCCAGAATTTCAGCCCTTAAGGAAGCAATCTCCTCTACTTATCCCTGCTTTAGGAAAAGCAGTGAATTCCATCTTGTAGATTTGAGTTACCCAGCCTCCAGGAATCAGACAAGTCCCTAAAATGGTTAGACATGTTGAGTTGGAAAATCTGGCCACTCTCACCCACTACAATCAAAGGACCGCCCTCAAAGACAGAGTTTCCAAAAACACTCAGATAGAGTGAGTGGTTCGTGTCACCTATGGTCGTTTAGGTGAGATGCAAGTCTCTAGTATCAACGACGTTATATACAGAGTCTAGTCATCTCGTGGTTCAGGTCTTATACAAACTCTTTATATAGGACATCCCCGCTCCACGTCTCCACACAAATGGTCAGAATTTACCATCTGTAGTAGTTTACAACACTTGCAAACCTCTACAAAGTGGGTCATATCGATAGTGTCACCAGGATCAAGTATCCCACCTTAATCCTTATACTATAGACTGATTTAGGTTATCACTTAAGGCATGATCCACTTGTATATCACATATACGTGCTTAAGTTCACATAAGATAACCAAGGAGCTTTGTTTATTGGATATGAGTAAATGCCAGAATTAAATAACACTTATTTTATTCATTGAACAATGTGTATCTTTACAAAACAATGAGACCCCGGGAGAATTAGGACACTAATTCCAACAGATTTTTCTAAGTAAGCTAAACCCTAGGTTATAAAATACTCAGTGGGAGGAAGAGGCATGTCAGATATGTTTATGATTCCACTCATGTTTCTCCCTGTATGTTTACACCGTGAGATTCATGCTTGGCCTTATGGTGCCCAGGAACTACAACATTCCTATATAGAAGCTTGGAGGAAGAACTCTATATGGAGCAGCCTAAGGGCTTTGAGGTTCAAGGGAAGACAGAACAGGTGTGTAAGCTAAAAAGGTCCTTATATGGACTGGAATAGTGTCCTAGGTGTTGGTATAAGAGGTTTGATGTCTTCATCAGCAAAATAAACTTTGTGATGATTCTATATGATCCTTGTGTCTACTACAGAAAGCTTCCAAATGGTAGTCTAATCTACCTACTGTTATATGTTGATGACATGTTATTGGCAGGGAAAAGCATGACTGAGCTAAATGATATCAAAGGTCAATTGAAAGCTGAATTCAAAATGAAGAACCTAGGGTTAGCTAAAAGAATCCTAGGTATGGAAATTATAAGGCAAAGAAGTAGGAGAGAATTGTTCTTATCTCGGAAGTAGTATACTCAAAAAGTCCTAGACAAATTTAATATAACCAATGCTAAGTCAGTATCTACACCTATGGGTCAACAGTTCAAGCTATCTGCCAAGGACTTCTCTAAAGACCCAGCTGAGAAGCTAACTATGTCAAATGTTCTTTATTGGAATGCTACTGGAAGTTTGATGTATTTAATGGTGTGCACTAGACCTGATCTAGCCTATAATTCAAGTTTAGTCAGCAGGTACATAGGTAACCTTGGCAAAAATCACTGGGAAGCTACCAAATGGGTATTTCGATACCTAGTGGGATCAGTGGACAAAGGGACTATTATACATAGTTCCTAATAAGTCTAAACTACTTCTAAAGAAGTATGTTGATACAGATTTTGTAGGGGACAGTAATAAAAGGAGATCCCTAACAGGTTACTACTTTATGTTAGGAGGGAACTGTATAAGCTGAAAGTCTACCCTACAATCAGTAGTTGCCCAGTCAACTACTGAGGCTGAATTCATAGTAGTAACAGAAGCAATCAAAGAAGCAATTTAGCTACAAGGCTTAATTATAGAGCTAGGCCACACACAAGAATCAATAGAACTACTATGCGATAATCAGAGTGCAATTCACTTAAACAAAAATCAATAGTAGCATGACAGAACAAAGCATATTGATGTAAAACTTTTCTTTGTTAGAGACATTATTGAGAAAGAAACAATTATTATACAGAAGATCAAAATAGAGGACAATGCAGCTGACTTTTTTACTATAGCACTACCAAGACCTAAATTTGATCATTATTTAAATCTACTTAGAATAGTAGATTTGAAAGGAAATAAATAGTTATTTAACATATTAGGAGTTCAAAGAAGTTTTCGTTTCAAGAGGAAGATTTGTTGAAGAAGGTAAACCAAAAACTTCATCTCTCTTTTTCAGCTCACTCTATTTCAAGCTCCTGTTCAAAATAATAAAACAGAAAGAAGGTTGTTATAACTATTTTCTGTTTAAGAGCCTTAACTTTGTATAAATAAGTTGTGTAAAGAATACAAGAAGAGTAGTTTTGTATTTTTTTTTTCCATTTTTACAAAAAAACTGATAAGAGAGCTAACAAAAAATAGAAAAAAAAAAAGAAAAAAAAAAGAGAGCTAAGAGTTAGAACTCATCTGAGATTTCTTATAATCTTGAAGCTATTTGAATAAAGTTGAAGACTCTTTACAAAGTGGATGTAGGTGGATTACAAACACTAAACCACTATATTTCTGGATGTATTCCTTCTTCTTCTTCATCATTTTAGGTGTGCATGCTTAAATCTTCTTGTTTTTTTGTCATGATTCTTTAAATAATTTTACCACAAAAAAACCACAAAGACAGAGAGAGGAGTAGAGATAATTGTATAACCCTAATTTTTCATTTTCTGTTGAATGAGAAAGAAATGACAAACTGAAAGAAAATTTTCTTACCACCTGGTTCAGACTTTATGAAACATGGCACTTCAAGGTCCACTTGGGACAACTGATTCTTATCCTTTTCTTTGGGCTAATAAGAAAGGTAAAGAAGTGAAGAAGACTTTTGGGCCTTGAGTTTTCCGTTATGTAGTTGGGCCTATTAATAACAATAATATCATGTAGGGTTTAATCTTGAGAAGATGTTTTCTCCACGACAAGTATGCGGTGTTGTAATTTTGTTAATTAATTACTCTCGTGTATTTTGTTGCTTTTATTTGTAATTTTATCGATGATTCTTAGAATCTGAAAGGACAGTTTATCATTTATGATGATAAAAATATTTGATTCTCTCCATTATTTTATGTATATTTGACTTTATTTTAATCGTGTTTGAAACTTGTATTGTAGGTTTAAATGATCTGAGCTCCCTTGAACGAGATGAAAGGATTGATCAATATTTCAGTGATGTTGATGAATTGAATTTGTATGTATGTGAAGGTAAGTAAGTATTTGATTCCCTCTTTTATTTTATGTATCTTTGATTTTCTTTTAATTGTGTATAAAATGTATTATAGATGTAGATGATGTGAACACCCTTGAAGCAGATTAATGGATTAATCAATGTTTCGACCAATGAACCAACTACGAATTTGTATGTGTTTAAAGGTTAGTATTTGATTCTCTCCTTTATTTTATGTATGTTTGGTTTTATTTTAATTGTGTTTGAAATATATTGTAGGTTTAGATGATGTGAACTCATAAGAGGAGATGAATGGTGATAACTTGTAGAAATACAAGTTATTGTTCTCTCAAAGTTGGAATAATTAGGATTTTTAATGATGTAAACACATTCATTGCAAAGGAAAACACATATGTGACAAACTTGTAAAAAAGTATCCTTTTAAGTAAAAAGAAAAATTACCAACTTGCCAAAAGAATGATCGAAATGAGTTCAAATGGAAGACTTTGAAATCCGATGGGGTTTTTCAGATCGCCTATCTCAGTTAAGAGGAGTCATGAACAGAACAGGTTCAAAATCACGATCAATTCCTTTTTCAAATCCTGCGGCAGCTGCACGAATTGCTTCATTAATGCACCTTAATGAAGGAATCAGAAAAATCTACCAAGTGTTGTAGACGAAGCTCAAGTAAGGCGTATACGTTTGAGACTACTCGACACATGAAGAATTCATTTGGCTCGTGTATTTTATGTCAAATTACAACTTGCAGGCATGGACATCTAATTGACAACGTCTGATTGAATCAGAGTGGCAGGCTGCTATCTTAGGGTATGTAATTTAATGAAATCACATCACCAAGTTACTGAGAGGTTACCTATAATAAGGAGAAGTCACCTACAAGAAGAAGAGTTAAACAATTAGAATTTAGAACATAAATAACCAATAGTTAGAACTTTTTCACCTCTGTCATTAGCAAGCAAGGAATAAGAGAGATGGCCACCATTTTTCCACCATTGATAAAGAGGTGTTATCGAAGAGAAATTTGAGAGAGATATCTTCTTCAACTTCTCCACCAAGTTGGTCATAGCAAGCATTAAAAACAAGCCAAAGAAGACAAGAGATTGAACTCTATAGCTTGACTTCTTCCTTTTTTACTTTGCATTTCCATCCACTATTCCATTCAATTTAACTAAGATTGTTTGTATTAACACTTATTATCTTATCTTATTTTTTAGCATTCTTCACTTCTCCATTTGTTTACTTTCAAAGTTATATGTGTTTGTGTTTGTGAACTTTCTAGCTTGTTGAATGTATGAAATTTGCTGCTTGAATCTTTCTGATCAGTAGATTGAAGTAAAATAGCGGTTAAGTCACTCGAGAGAATAGTTTAACGGTTGAACGCGTCAAGTCAAGGCGTGAAGTAATTTTAGAGATAGAATTGTTCATGTCTTTTGTCTGTTCTTTGTAAATAACGCATGAACCCTAGAGATAGGATTATGTGTGGCATTCACATTGAGAGATGTTGAACATAGCATGAATTAAAGAACATATTTCCAATACATAGCAAATACACTTGGATAGTAAACAAACATCTGTACCATCTTCATTCTATTATTATTGTGCTAATATAGGCTTGTTGTTCCTACTAGGAAATCAATGCATACCATTTACACTTAAAGCCATTCATCCATGAATCCTTTTTTCCCTCTCAGAACTCCTATTTTCTCTTGCATACGTGCCATTAGCTTAGTGTAAATAACCAACACTTCTCAATTAATTAAGAAACCTATGCATTAGATCCGAAAAAAAAAAACCATGCATGAGTGTACTCTAGAATCCTTGTGTTTGACCCTGGACTTACCAGGAAACTTATGTTAGATTTATACTTGGGTCTAGTTTAAGAGAATTTTTACGCATTAATAAGGTGTACATGCATCAAATCTATCACCAACGCATCACATTATTTTCATACCAAGAGATAGATCAATCCGTCATTCATCTTCATTCATTATAATCAACCATCACCATTTACTTTCATCATCATAAGCATCATTAAGAATAAAAAATATAGTAAACAAGTTTTTGGCGTTGTTATCTTAGATACTAGAAACATAGCTAACCAGTTTGGCTTTTGTATCTTTTTGCAGAAACTTTCAATCAAAGAAGTATTACATGTTGAGCCTAAACTTGTGAATGTTTTATGAGCAAAGAGAACAATCTTGAACTCATATATGAACCTGAAATTGAAAAAACCTTTAGACAAAGAAACAAAGCAAATCAACATTAAAGGTTAAGGTAGCAACAATGACAACAACAACAAATGGTAGATGAACAAGTTAACCAGACCTTGGCTCAATAGCTATCTAATGCTGCAACAAATCCAATCTGAATGGAAAACAACAACATGCGAAATGTATGAATATGCATCATCAGTGTTATATAATTTCTCGCCTGGGATCATCTACCCAACGCTTGACGGGACAAGGTTCGAAATGAAATCTGTCATGCTCTAAATGCTACAGGCAGTAGGAAAGTTTTGGAGGTTCTCATGGAGACGATTCCCATACTCACTTGAAACACTTCTTAAAACCTGCAATTCATTTGTGATTCCTGAAATCATACTAGAAGCAATCATATTATCCTTGTTTCCTTATTCACTTCGTGATGACGTCAAGCAATGGGCAAGCTCTTTAGAACCGAATAAAATAACAACATGGGACAAGTTAGTGGAGAAAAACATGCAGAAATACTTCCCTCCCACGGTTAACGTAGGAAGGCATCAAGAGATTATGAATTTCGAACAAGGAAAAATTGAAACACTTAGCATCGCATGGGAGAGATTTAAAGGGTCGGTAAAAAAACAATTCTAACCATGGTCTACTTCTGACTGTACAAATGGAAACCTTCTATAGAGGATTAAACAGACCTTCCCAAATGATAGTAGATGTAGCTACCGCAGGCGGCATTATGGATAAATCGTATAATGAGGCTAAGGAAATTTTAGATTAGATTGGCAAACATAACATGGAATTAGTTGATGACACTCACGACTCCAGAATAGACAGTAGGAGGCGACAACAAAATGATTGACACTAATGCAGTAGTCACTTTTTCAACATAAGTAGCTATGATGACAAACATGCTGAAAAATGTAACTATGAACAATGCAACATAAATGAAGAGTGTGCAACAGATAGACACATTCATCAACCCATTCTGTGGTCGAAGCTGTGTGGGTTGTGGAGAGTTGCATGCCTATGACGATTGCCCACAAAATCCGTAATCAGTTTGTTTCATAAAGAATAACTGATTCTCAAACACCTATAACCTTGGATGGAAAAACCACCATAACTTTTCTTGGGGAGGACACCAACAAGATTAGCACCATTTTGGAACGCATCAGCAGCATAGGCAAGGGTCGCCGCCTGAATTCTAACCCATGCAGCAGTAGCCTTAACATTAATCTTTTAATAGGGGGGTAATACATGGAGCTCATCATCTCCAATTGAAAACCTGTTAAAAGAATAGCCTAGAATGATGCATTGCTAAAAAGTCAAGCGTCATCAGTAAGAAATCTGGAGATGCGAGTTGGGCAGATTACTAAAGCACCAGAAAATAATAATGGAAAGGGGCAATGTCACATGGTGACATTGTGCAGTGACAGACCTTGGTAGAAGAGAAGAGAAACCCAAGAAAACATCATCATCCTTCAATACATGAAGATACACAACAAACAACTATGACATTTGAGAGAGATCAAATAGAAAGAGCACCTGACTCTGTCAGTCATTCTCAACCGAGTACATCTGACACAGTGGAACCTAAAGTGCGTCTGAATGCACCATTTTCCCAATGCTTGCAGAAAAAGAATGGTGAGAAGCAATTCAAACACTTTCTTGAGGTTCTTAAACAATTACACATCAATATCCCTCTAATTGAAGTGTTGGAGCAAATGCCTAGTTATATGAAGTTATTAAAGGATATTTTGTTGAACAAAAGAAAGATTAGCGAGCTTGAAGTTGTGGCATTAACACAGGAATGCAACGCATTGATCAACAACAAAATTCTTGAAAACAAAGAGATCCGGGCAGTTTCACTATCCCATATTCAATAGAAGGAATATATGTGGGGTATGCATTGTGTGATTTGGGAGCCGACATCAATCACATGTCCCTCTCAATTTTTAAAAAACTCGGAACTGGTGAAGCCAAGCCTACCACGGTAACGCTTCAACTCCCTAACAGATCAATAACTTACTTAAAAGGGAAAATTGAAGATGTTCTAGTGAAAGTTGACAAGTTCATATTTTCAGTAGATTTTATTATCTTGGATTATGAAGTTGATAGAGATATCCCAATCATTCTCAGAGGCCCGTTTCTAGCCATCAGAAAAGTGCTAATTGATGTACACAAAAGGGAACTAATGATGCGTGTGGATAACCAAGAAATAAAATTTAATGTGTTAAACGCATTGAAGTTCCCAGATGATGCAGAATCTTGCCAACTCATTGACTCAATTCAACTATCTAAAGAAGAGGACTAAGAAGTGGACCAAGTCTGTGAGGTCCATGTGTTGAGCGAAAGCACGAGGAAGTTCGAGCCGCTAAATTTGGATGAACAACAGTCAAAACAGATGCTTTCATCTCTGGAGGAGCCGCAAATGCTTGAGCTTAAACCTCTTCCAGATAATCTACAATATTCTTTCCTTGGAAACAATAACATTTTACCAGTTACAATTTCAGTTGCACTTTCTCCTTCTGACGAGCAACTTTTATTATAGGTACTTAAGAAGCATAGAGGCACGATCGGTGGACGTTGGCTGATATCAGAGGGATCAACCTATCTTACTGTATGCATAAAATCAGATTGGAAGAAGGGAAGACAGGATCGATTGAGCCCCAATGCATGCTCAACCCCATAATAAAAGAAGTGGTGAAGAAAGAAATTATTAAATGGCTCGACGTAGCGGTGATTTATCCCATTTCTAATAGTAGCTAGGTAAGTTTAGTGCAATACACGTCAAAGAAAGATGGTGCATCTATAGTGATCAACAATAACAATGAGTTAATTCCATCAAGAACTGTTACTGGATGGCGAATTTGCATAGACTATAAAAAGTTAAACGTGTCGACTAAGAAAGACCACTTCCCACTTCTATTCATTGACTAGATGCTTGATCAATTGGTCGAAAAAGAGTTCTACTGCTTCTTAAATGGATATTTTGATTTTAATAAAATGCTAATTGCCCCTGAAGACCAGGAGAAAACTACTTTCACATGTTCCTTTAGAATGTTTGCGTTCCAATGCATGCCCTTTGGGTTATGCAATGCACCAGTGGCATTTCAAAGATGCATGATGACTATTTTTTTTTTCTTGAACACTCTGTTAGAGTATTCATGGACGACATTTCAGTCTTTGGAGATTCCTACCTAACCTGCCTCAATAACTTAGAAGTCGTCCTTGCTAGATGCGAGAAAACGAACTTGGTATTTAATTGGGAAAAATGTCACTTTATGGTGACAGAAGACATTATTCTTGGGCACAAGGTTTCCAAGTAGGGATGGAAGTGGATGAAGCCAAGATCGATGTAATTGCAAAATTTCCCGAATCTGCGAATGTCAAGGCTCTGAGAGCTTTCTAGGCCACACAACCTTTTATTGAAGGTTTGTAAAAGGATTTTCCCAAATTGCACGTCCATTGAACGCGTTATTAGAAGTGAACATGCCTTATGTATTCGATGAATATTGCCAGCATGCATTTGAGACTTTAAGGCATATGTTACCAACACCGATATTGGTAGCTCCAGATTAGACACAAGCAACATGGCAGTTGGAGCGATGCTAGGCCAAAACAAGGGAAACGTGATACATCCTATTTCTTATGCGTCCAAGACACTCACTGAATCCTAAGAACACTATAGAACTATTGAGAAGGAAATGTTGGTGGAGGTGTTTGCGATTGAAAAATTTAGAGCTCATCTGGTTGGTGCAATTAAAACCTATTTACACCAATGACTTCGTTATTAAGTTCTTGATGGATAAAGAAGACACAAAGCCCAGACTCATTCGCTGGGTATTACTACTACAAGAATTCAACCTGGAGATCAAAGATAGAAAAGGAATAGAAAATAGGTGGCTTACAACCTATCGAGATTGGAGAACAAGGAAATACAGTTGGGTCAGGCTGAAATTGAAGACATATTCCCTAATGAACGCCTACTTAAGGTTGAAGATCTGGAACCGTGGTATGCTTAATATTGTTAATTACTTAACCACGAAACAGTTTTTAGAATAACTAAATGCCCAATAGAGGAAACGACTTGTGCATGACAACAAGTTCAACTTTTGGGATGAACTTTTCCTCTACAAGCAAGGCCCAAATCTAATTATGCGACGGTGTGTCCTCGAAGTTGAGGTACAACATATATTATCTGAATGTCAGAACTCTCCCTATAGAGGTCATTCGGAGGACAAAGACAACTACAAAGGTCCTTTATAGTGGATACTTTTGACCCACTCTATTCAAATATATACGAGAATATGTACTAAAGTATGACCTAGGCCAACGCACGGGCAATATTTCAGCAAGGAACCCAATGCCTTTCAATAACATACTCGACGTTGAACTCTTTGATGTAGGGCATCAACTACACGGGGCCTTTTCCTCCATCATGTGGTCAGTAATATATTCTAGTAGCAGTAGACTATGTGTCTAAGTGGGTTGAGGCAGTAGCTTGTGCAAAGAATGATGTGGTAATAGTTTCAAAATTTCTGACAAAGTACATCTCTACGCAATTTGGAACACACAGGGTGTTGATAAGTGACGAAGGTACGCATTGTATTTGAAGGATCTCATATCTAAGAGTTCCATGAGCGTGTTTAGATCGCTCCGATCTCACAGTGATTGAAATAAAAATATATACATTCAACACATACAGTTATGCAAAAAAATCTTAATTAACGGCATGCTACGAACAACAAATTAACAAAGAGACAGAGTTCCATACCAGTTGAAGACAATCTTCACACTTCGGGACTCCAACGCAGTGGAAAACCTCCACAAGATCTACCAACGCCTAGCGGAAATGTCGGCTGCAGCAGCACGAACAACGTGAACTCACGATAGCAATGGGGATGACACCACCAATAATGAGCCCCGGGTATTCTCGGAGTGAAAACCCAAAGGGTGGGCTTTGGTGAATTTGGTAGAGGAAGGAGAAACACGAATCGTGTAGGCGATAAGCGAGTGGGAAGGAGAAAGCCACTATCGCATAGCAGAAATTATTATCGTCTAGAGAAGCTACACGATCATGTAGAATTTACTGAATGATCGTTTAGGAAAAGGTCCATGATCGTTTAGTAAAATCGGCACACTATACGATAATTTAGAGAAGCTATCCGATCGTGTAGGCGAGAGTGTGCGATCGTTTAGCGCGAGGTGAACGATCGTTTAGGCAGAGAAGATCTATCATATAGTCTCTCGAGTGTTCGTTGTTTAGGCAGAGATGAATTCTTTTCGAGTGATCTAACGATGGGTGATCAAAATGAAAACCTTTTTCATTTTAATTCATCGGTTACATTAATCGACGCTCCCCACTAACCCACGTCTGAACGTGAAAATTGGATTAATTATCATATAATTAACCAATTAATTAATTAAATTAATATAATCATATTATATTTTTAACCTATAGTTTGATATCACATATCTACTCTAGTATTTTCTCCTCTACTTGATATAAATCATATTTATATCTAATTTCCTCCAAAATAATGCATCTCATACATTTGGCCAATTATATCATATATAATTGAACTTCCTCTTGTCAATTTGAACAATTCAAATTAACCCGAATACTGGTTCTCGACTTTATCCAAGCTATCCAGGGGACCTAATGGACGTCGGGCTCGAAGCTCCAACAGTACGTGAATAGCTGACTAAACTCTTTAGCCACGAGATCCACCATCCGTTAACTGTTAGACATTCCACTAATGACCAACAATTGAACTCTTTTTACCACAGATATATTTTTGTGTCCATCGGATATAACCAATCATGAGTACGATGACCCTTCACAGATGCTCGTAAGTACAACTAGGCCAATTTACCGTTTTGCCCCTATAGTTACATCTCACTCCTTAAGTACTACTGATTCCTCTAATGAACAATACGACATAGTCCAACTATGTGTGAACACCTCTCGAGCCAAGAGAAGATGTGTGACGCCACATCGTTCAAGCCCCGGAATCAGCCCTTAAGGGAGCAATCTATCTACTTACCTCTGCCTTAGAGAATGAGTGAATTCCATATTGTGTAGTTGAGTTCCAAGCTCCCAAATCAAAAAAATGCCCAAAATGGTAGGTTTGAATCAGCGACCTGGCCACTCGTACCCATACAAATCAAAGGACTGCCCTCAATGGCAGGAGTTCCTAACTCACTCAGGATTGAGGTCAGTTACCTATGGTCATCCTAGTGAAGTGAAGTCTCTGTCATGAACAGTGTTATATAACGA
Organism: Benincasa hispida; assembly: GCF_009727055.1. Lineage (NCBI taxonomy): Eukaryota > Viridiplantae > Streptophyta > Magnoliopsida > Cucurbitales > Cucurbitaceae > Benincasa > Benincasa hispida. The sequence continues at coordinate 53,756,508 of NC_052350.1, read as the reverse complement.
GACGTTAACACTTCGTGGTCAGGTCTTATACAAACTCTTTGTATAGGACGCCCCGCTCGCATGTCCCCAACATGAATGATCAGGATCAGACCATCTGTGATAAGTCACAACACTTGTGACCATTCCACAAAATGGGTCGCATCCGCAGTGTTACCAGGATAAGATTTCCCTCATTCATCCTTATACTATAGACCATTTTGGTTATCACTCAAGACATGATCCACTTGTATGTCACTATATACATGTTTGAGTCACATACAGATAACTAGGGATTTTATGTTTATTGGTTTGTGGTAAAGCAAATAAAACAAGTAACCGAACAAAAATACAAGATGTAATGTAAATATCATATATTAACAACACAAGCATTTGTACATACTGTTTACAAACTACAGGACACAAGACTTTAGGGCATCAACCCTAACAATATTAACCACATTATTTCTAAATTACTTGCTAAATACAATGTTAGGCCCAAAATGGCTACCATCTACCACCCACAAACTAATAAAGAAATTAAGACAATCTTGGAAAAAGGGGTTAATGTGTCAAGAAAAGACTGGGCACAAAAACTGGCACCTTGGGCCTATCAGACTACATTAAAAATGGCAATAGGTACATCTCTGTATGCCTTGGTCTTTGGAAAAGCTTGCCACTTATTGTTAGAATTGGAGCAAAAAGCATATTGGGCAGTTAAAAAGTTGAATTTAGACCTAGAAGTCACCGGAGAACATCGAAAGCTGTAACTCAATGAGTTAGACGAATGGCGACTAAATGCATATCAAAACACGAAGATATATAAGGAAAAGACCAAGGTTGGTATGACTAACACATTGGTAAGAAAGAGCTTTTCATTGGTAAAAAAGTTTTGCTATTTAACACGCGTTTGCAGTTGTTTCCAGAAAAACTGAAATCCAGGTGGTCTAGACCATTTGTTATCAAGGAAATCTTTCCTCACGAAGCCGTAGAGCTTACTTGAAAGGATGATACAAACGCCAAAGTAAATGGACAAAGAGTCAAGCCATACTTTGAAGGGAATCCTGAACGTTGCAAAAAATCCATCGAGTTATGCAAGCCTGCCTAAAACTCGCGTCAAAGTAGTCCCTGCATGCAAACAGACGTATATTCCAGGGATGCTTCCTCTTTTATGCATTCTTTTTGCTTTATGTATACCATGTGTTCTTTATATTCTTGTTTAAATTTCTTTAAAAAATTTTAAGTTTGTTTCATATCTATGTTTACCATGCATCTTTTTGAATGATTTCTTTAAAAATCAACTGTGGATTCTTGAATTCGAGGCGTTAGAGTTAGGCCAACGCATACCCATGCGTTAGAAGTAGAAAAAATGTTACATGGGGAGACGAACCACTCAAGTATTTAGGAGGCCTTAGGCATGTCTCTTTAGAATTACATTTAATAAGCAACCATAACATCACGTGTAACTGACACTTGTCACGTCTGTCCCCTTTCTCTCTCCTCACGCGTTTCTTTATAAAAACGGGTAAAAACCCCAACTCTTCTTCTTCTTCTCTCTTAGACCTCTCAAATTCTAATTTATTCTCCCATTTCTTCATCGTGTGATCACTCCACGTCGATCATCTTCTCCAAAGTTTTCAAGATTCTTCAACCGAAAACAATGTTAGATGCTTCAGATAGCCAGAACGAGTCACTGAGCTTCGTTGGAGACAGTCTGGTAAGCTTATTTTCATCTCCGCCTGTTTCCCTTTCACCACCGTCATCACCATCTCCACCTCCAAACAACCCTACCCCAACTAAACAGACAATCATTTCATCTTCCTCTCGAAAAGCCACCGACCAATCTAAACCATTAATCCAAATAATGTCGGTGAAAACTTCCCAACGACCGTCCACCTCCTCCAAAACCCTCTCGAAATACAAACCTTTCATCTCCCCAAAAGCCAAAAGTCCTAAGTCCTCAACTCCATCCAAACTAACACGGTAGCCTGCATCTAAAGGCCCTACCAAAACAGCTGCCACAAAAAGATATAAAAAGTTAGCCCTTCATCAATCATCCCAACCATTACAGCTAACATACTGACACACGACCGCCTTCCTAAACACCTTAAAACAGCTCCATCGCCTACTGTGTGTCTGACAGTTCCCCTAGTCATCAAGCCTTTAACCACTATTTTCCCCATTGAGGTGGCTTCTTCTTCCCCTTATCCTCACTTGGTTCGCCATATACACCTTTCGACCCTCCCTTTGTTACACCACCACCACCATCCAGTGGACCTCCAAGTTCCAACAGCCCTGAGTTGAAACCAACAGTACAGCCCACTAAACAACCTGACCTCAACAAGATGAGAAAGTGGTCTTTGGACTAATTTTAGCCAGCCTTGACCAAAGGTAATTTATGAAAATTGAGCAAATGATCTGTCACGAAGTTTCCAACACATTGGCTGAAAACAAGCCTGAAAGAAAGTGAGTCGAAAAGGCCTCAGAACCAGTAGAAGAAGAGATGGACGAGGCTGGCCGTTATGCCATAATGTTAGAAGAGGAAATGGCTGAAGAAGAAAAAAATGAAGAAATGACGTCGGAAAATAGCCATGATGCATCATTACCATGCCTGTCAGATGCAAATGAAGGGCCCTCAGCCTTCACAGAGGAAAATAAGGTTTATAGTTGAATAAAAATAAAAAGAGAGAGAAAATGAAGTTGCAACCGATCATGTGGCTGCAATGCAAGATGGTAGCTCATCTGATTCGAGTGAGCTTGAACGCAGGCTAGAGGAATACAGATCTGCATGATAAGAAAAAGGGAAAAACACCCTCTAAAGAGAGTTGGAGGAGGAAGCAAGGGCGTTGGCTCGAAAGGCTAAGAAACACAAGAGAGGTGAAAGGAAATGAAGGAGGGTGGCAGTTGTGTCACAAAAAAAAAAAACAAGGGGAAGGAAGCGACAATTCAATGATATCCTTGTAAAAAAGGACTTCTTTCCAAAACGAAACCTCTTGCCAGAATACATTACTAATACCATCGATGCAATGAGCTAGCATCAACCTTGTGTAAACCCATCAAGGATCTGACCCCACGTCGCCTGTACATTCTACAGCAGTGATTTCAATGAAGAAAGGGACATAACGTCAGTGGAAGATAGTGTTGTTCGCGTTTCCTCCAAAATTATCAATGAAGTGTTCGACCCAAAAGACAACCCAGATGCAGAGGGTAACTGCATCCTTAAACAACCAACTCCAAACCAACTAGATGATGCGGTACGAGTAGTAGCCAAGCCTAGGAGTTAATGGAAGATTTCCAGAACGAGCATCATGACAATGGCTCCCAGAAACCTTCTCCCTGACACCAACCTCTGGTTGTATTTGATCAAGAATCGTATGATGCCCATAATGCATGATGAAACTGTATCAAGGGAAAGGATCTTGCTATCTACTGCATAATGCAACACATCCCCCTTGACATAGGAAAATCATAGTAGAACAAATCAAAGCTGTGCAAGGGGAAACCATGCATGCAACTATACTTCTCGTGGCTCATTTTTGCGTTTTGTGAACGCATTAACATCCCGTTGGGGGATGACTTTGAAGAGGTTGATGGGTTAATGGATATTAAGCTTATCGAGCATCTGCTTTGAGGCCCACCTAGCCAGCCAAACCTTCCTCCCAAGCCTAAGAATTTGAGACCTCAACCTTCAAAGTGCGCAACAAAGAAGACGCATAGAGACTTCCAAAGAAAAACCTAACAATGAAGCTTCGCTAGAAGAACAAGAATTTAAAGCTAAGCTGGTGTTAGAATATGAGGACACCAACATTGTGGACCTCAACTTACCTCTCCCTCCATTAAGATTAACATCTCCTGTTAATGAACCATCTAATCCAACGCACCAAGATGAAACACATAGGGATCAGGTTGGCGAAACAGAAAGCCCGCAATGCTCCCCTCTCAACTCACCTTTACTCTCACCTTTGATCCTCCAACAACCATCTATGAGCCAATTAGGTTGGGAACAAGCAACGCCCACACCACTGACATCCTAGTTTGGGAGATGCATGAACCCCAGCCGCTCCAACCAAACACACCTAAACCTTCTATCTCACAGGCCAACATGGATGAACTCAAACAGTTCATCCAAGCACAAATCAGACCTCTAGCCGTGTTCGTGCTTCATGATTTGTGTTTAAAAGTGGTAAGGGTGAAAAGCGAGGTTGGAAGAAATGAAGATAAATAATGAATAACATCTCTAGGTGAGAAGATTAGGTGATGCATTGAGATGATGCCTTACACTTTCTATAATGCATACAAGCTTTTGCTAAATCAGATCTAAGTACAAATCTAACTTAGGTTCCTAGTAAGTCCAGGGTCGAACACAGGGATTTTATGAAAAACTAACATAGGCCTTGTGTTGCTTCAGTTGCAAAAAGATCCTAGATAAATGTGGAAGAGGTTTATCTACATTAATCTCAATGCATGTATACAAGAGGACATAAGAGTTCAAGTGAAACAAAGGGATTTATGAATGAATGGTGCTAAACGCTTGGGATATGCATTGATTCCAAGTAAGGTAAACACATGTATGAAGGTGTAAGGGTGAAATGAAGATGACAAGAATGTTTGTTTACAAACCAAATGTATGTAGATGCTTTATGTTTCTGTTCCTTTAATCATATTATTCAATATTTCTCAATGTGAATGCCACATATGCACCTACCTCTAGGGTGCATGCGTTGGTCACAGAAAGTAGTGAAGCACAAGTATTTTTATTGCTAAATATACTGTACATTTTGACTCATTGCATTCTTTAGCTATCATATTCTCTAGAATAGTTTAACTGATTTATAACTTCAACCAAGTGATCAGGATGATTAAAGCTTGGAAATTAAGCATGAAACAAGTCAGGAATCGTCAATCACATACAATGGAATGTAAAAAGAGAGGAAAAAGTGGATGGATCAAATGTAAAATTGAATTTTGAAAATTGAAACCGTCTTTACAACACTTAACCACATGAAATGGAAAACAGAAATGAAATGAAAGAAATGGGAGAAGTCAAGTCGCAGAGTTCAATCTTTTATGATGAGAAATTCTCTCTCGAGCTTGGTCTTCAACAATTTTCCTTTATCAACAATGACAATGGTTCTTTTCCTCCCATCTTCTTCTTGCAACAGCAGAGTAACTATGATCTAAGTTCTATGGTCTTTCTAAGAATGGCATATATTCTTATTTGGCTGCAAGTCTTCTTATTTAGACATTTTTCTCTGCAACTTGTTATAAGACAACATTAATTTCCATGCCCTGGTCAGCCACCTACAAGTTCAGATGCTTTTCAGACGTTGATGACATGTAGAAATGCATGTCATCTTAGGCCTTTTACTTAGAATTATGAAGGTTGTTAAGCAGAATATGCACCAATTATGTTAGGAATTCATAAGAAATTGAGCTTGCGGCGTTCAGCATTAAGAATATTAGCTAACCTAATATTATGCGTTATTATGTATTCAATGTTCTATTTTTGTAGCTAACACAGGAAGTGGACGCAAACGCGAAAATCAGACTACCGCATAGACGACTGCATGCGGAGAAACTCTCCATCACAAAGGCGAACGCATTCGATCAACGCATGGATGTTGTGGTAATTAGCCATATGCGTCCATCGCATAGGAGTTGCGCTCATTAAGCGATTGTGGTCATCGTGTAGAGTTGCAGTATTAAGTGAATGCGTTCACCGAATGATTGTGACTACACGATAACACATGATAAAGGGATCAACGCAAGGTTGGTGGAATAAACACATTAACGCATCTACCTCGAGAAAATCAAAAGATGATGTTGACATTTCACCTACCACGCCGTTGGCAGTAGAGGTTCAGAACGGACTAAACCCGCCGAATGTTAGAAGCAGACAGTCCATTAATATTGTTGGAAATCCATACTCTATATAAAGAAGCCAATGAGTAGAATTTCTACTTGTCCAGGGTTTTCGCCCAAGGTTGAATCCAAGGTTTTCACCTGAGGTTCACCTAGGGCGGATACTTGTGATCCAGACAAATGAGTGAGAAGAAGCTTGAGAGTTATTCACCTCCTTCATCTATTTCGAGTGACAATCGGAGCCTTTGACCGGAGCTAGATCTCGAGAGAGTCAGCTCCACCACCCATCCATGGCACCACCGGTAGCCTTGACGCACATCCGCTGGAAGTAAGTCATTGCTTCCAACCGGTCATTTCATTTTCTCTTCTTTTCTTACATTGTATTGTATACATTTTGTGGTTAAGGAATTAATACATTATGTTTTCAATGCATTTCTGTGATCCTTCGATTCCATCTCCATCCTCTTTACTTAGCATTTTCAACTTTCATTGCATCACTTATTGAGATTGCTAGAGTATCGCATACTTAGTCGTGCGGATTAGAGATATGAAGCATGTAGCAAACCACCGAAAGGTGTGCGTTGTGTGAGTGTGTGAGAAAACCTTATTTGCTTAGTGTGAAGTTGTAGCAACACCTGTCTATAGGTGGACGCAATGCTTGTCTATGAGTAAATTCAGCAACAACTAACTACCCGAGAGGGTAAGTGATTGGTCGCATTAAGCAATGTAAGTCATTGTTCACTAGAGATAGAAATAATCTTATGTCAACAAAGTTCATGTGGTTACCTTGTCTTATGTATGTGCCAATCACACCTTTAGAGCTGCTCGAGAGAGAGTCTAAAGAAAGAACCTAAGATTCGAGAGAGCTAGGTTAGAATCGATGCTCGAGAGGGCTAGATTACGTTTGCATAAGCAAGAATAGAGACTTAGGAATAAGCTCTGTTTGTTATTACACAGCGTATTCACTCTACAGAGAGGACAATGGTTGCGTCCAGGAAGTAGGATATGGTGGTTGCATGCGGTCATCTCGACATTTATGCATGCACACTACATACGTCCTAGAATTAGGCTTTTAGTGTGTGTAGCATGATCGCATGGCTCGCGTTGATTAAGGTTGCCCTTGCGGTCATTCTTAAGGGTTGCAATGAAATCATCTCCACATTTTATCTATTTTTCTCATTCATTTGTTTCATGTCAAGAGTTGTCGTATCTCTACCTCTCATGCATATTTTCATTGCGTTGTTTGTTAGCTAGGAGTAGGAGTAGTGTCAACGTAGAAACCTTCCCATCCATTCTTTTATTCAACCGCCCATGCACATTACCGCATTCATTTTGCTATAAGTCCCTGAGTTCGACCTTGGATCACCTGAGAAACTTGTGTTCTCATTATATTTGGCATGAGCGCAAGAAAACTTGTGACAGGGCGCATGGTCATCGCATACATTTGTTAACACATAGTCATTCCAATGCATGACCATCAACGCATGACAATCAACACATACGTTAAGAACATGCATCGCATATTGTGTCCACGAAATTTTAGTTGTCGAGTAAATTGACATCTAATTTTCTACCATCAAGTTTTTGGCGCTATTGCCGGGGACTTGGCAGCTAATTATTTGTTGAGTTTTGTATCTCTACAAGCAACCTTTTTATCTTGGGAGTATTGCAGCTTGTGCGACCAGGTTGTAAACAATATTGAAGTGTAGGCGATGCGCTGAAAACCAGTATTGACCCCAAGGTAGAAGGGCAATCAGTCACAAGAACTGAAGGCAGTTCTAAGCACATGGTGGCCAACATGCACCCAACGATTGCAGGAAGTTCCAAAGGCCAGGGCATGATTCTTGACCCAAACAGTTGAGAGCAATCTCCTGCATGGAAGACTCCTTGTGGTGACAACACTCCAATTTTTTCAGGGACGTCTTCTACTCTATCTTTAACTTGCTTTCTTAGTATAGGTTATTTTTATTTTCATTGTTATTTTGGATATATGGCTACTTCCTTGGTTGTGGTGCGATTGTTCCTTGCAGGTGCAACAATAAGTCTCCTCGGTGTGCAGTACAACGGAAGAATTCCTTTCATCCTTTAACACATGGCTTCGATCACGTGGATTCCAACGCATGATCGCATGCATTATTTCGCCTAAGGTTCTTTTCTTGTTATCTTATATGCCTTATCCTTTTGAAATTCTTCCTTTCCCGATTGCTTGTTTTGCAATGTTTCTATGATGGTACGTATAATTCACTGCATCTTCTAATTAATCATCACAAGACACTTCTTACTTTTATTAGCTTCTTCAAATTTTGAAAGTATTAAGTTTTATTTTGTGCAAACCTTTGCTCAAACGTTTGTTACCGCATTTCTGTTGATTTTGTTTTTAGCTTTTTGGTGAGAACGCTGCCAACCTCTAAGTTTAGGGGTGGCAACGGTCTCGAAGAATTGCGTTCATTACATTGCGATCATTTCTATAAAAAAAAAATGGTGTTGAGAATTTTTGTGAATAATAACTCCACTGTCAATGCAATGGGGGAAACCCATGTTGATAAGAGTTAAGTTGTGAAAGACATTTACCCATAGTTGGATGTCTGCATGACACACGTGAGGGCAAGCCAAAACGAAGGTAAGTCGCCAGAATCAACGCATAAGCATAACTCCTCTGTCCAGCACAAGCCAAATCAAGCAAGACAAGAGTTGAGTTGAATATGGAACATAATTGAAATAGGATGCTCGCATGACACACGTGGGGGTAAGCCAAAACGAAAGGCGTAAGTAGGTTCAACACCGCATTTGAATAAGTCACTGCAAAAATTTTGAAGTATTTTGAACGAATGCATTCTCAAAAGCTAAACGCAAAGTTGCAGTGAATGAATGAAAAGTTTTTGAGCAAAGGCTTGCCAGATCTAAACATAGAAAAGATCTTTTTGAAGAAGCAGCCAAAGTGGAGGAGAGCATTGCAGCGATGGTCAAAGGTGTGTGTAAATTATATTTTGAGAAGCTGGGTCATCGCAAAGGAAAGCAAGAAGGTGAGTCAGAATTTCTTGAGTATAACGCATGCTTGAGGACAAACATGATTTTAAGTTTGGGGGTGAGTCGAAAATCAGATACCCATACTTGCAATTAGTGATTTAACAGGAACAACATGAACCAATGTATCTTCTCTACATTTGGACAACTTCGGATGCGTGCCCTTGCGTTAACTTAGCCAGCAACACTTAGCGAATTTTCTTGAAATCCTATAATAAGATGCGTTAGTGAAGCAATTTTACGAAAAAGTATACTTTTGCAAGAGTTAGTGTTGTTTGAAGACTTCTATGCATTTTCCCATAAGATAGATGTGTTTTTATCATTAAGAATCTTAATTGTTCCAACTTTTAAGAGACAATAACTTGTATTTCTACAAGTTATCAGGTCGCATCCATGGAAGCGCTGCACTTGCAATTGGTGACTCTACAATGCCAAAATGTTGTTATAAGGGATTACTTGCATCAGCAAACACAGGAGTCAAGACCAGTTCAACTTCACGACGCAGTACATCAACCAAGTCTAAATGGGAATGTTTGCCTTTCCTTCCCTGCCACAACACTTGATAAATCCCCTTCGATTTATGGATGAAGACCCTATACCTGAATGCAGAGTCGACAATACCAGTTCAACTTCACGACACAGTACATAAACCAAGTCTTGATGGGAATGTTTGCCCTTCCTCCCCTGCCACAACACTTGATAAATCCCCTTCGATTTATGGATGAAGACCCTATACCTGAATGCAGAGTCGACGTGCCAGCCTCGTAGGGGTGATGGCCTTTTTTATTTCATGTTTATTTCTAACTTTTGTATGCATTTGTACACTTTGAATTTCATGTATACATCTTTTCCCAATGAATGAAATTTATATAATTTTGATCCTTGGGTTTTTCTTCAATACTTCTCTTGTCTTTTATTTATTACTTTTGTGTCTTGAGTCGAAGCTTTGGTACCTCGATGATAACACTAATATTTGATAACTTGAATGTTTAAGATAGGTGTTAGAAATCTAAGTAGAAAACCTCACCAAATGAAACGGTTTTTTGATTTCCTATGCGTGTAAACCTCACCTCAAATCTCCTTCTGAAATTTCTAGACATTTTTATATTTATTTTTCAGTAAGGAGGACTTTGCTAACCTCCAAAATTTGGGGTGGGGGGGAGGTTTGAGTTGATGCATTTTCTAGTTTATAAAAATCATCATAATTCATTAAATAATAATAATAAAGGAAAAAATATATAGCTCGGACATAATAGTAAACTCCACTTTCAACACAAAGGAGAAAAACCCAACATGATATGAGTTAAGAGTGGAAATGACAACTTACTTGTAGTTGGATGCCCGCATGACACCCATGGGGGTAAATCAAAACGAAGGTAAGTAACCAAGACCAATGTGTCCCAAACTTCGCTGTCTAATCCCAAGGAAGAAAAACATAACACTTGAATGCTTAGATAAGAGTTTAGTCATGAAGGGCACTTGCAATTGGATGCCCGCATGACACCCGTGGGAGTAAGCCAAAATGAAGGTGAGTTACCTGAATCAACGCATGAGTAGTCCTAAAAGAGAATAATAACTTGCACTTGGAAGAATTTTTATAACAAGAAAACCTTCTAACACATTACTGGATTTGAAAAATGGAAATGTTCTAGAAAGCAACTGAATTTTTGAAGAAAGTGCTTGCCGCATGAGAGATTAATTATATATTTCTTTAGGAAGGGAACAAACCTATATTTTAAACGCCAATTCCAAAAATTTGTAAGTTAAGATATGATGAGAGGTGGAGCTAGTGCGTTAAGATTACAAGAGTATGTTAAGGAATTGTTTTAGGAATACTCGAGAACGAGCATTGTTCAAAATTTGGGGGTGTGATAACTTGTAGAAATACAAGTTATTGTTCTCTCAAAATTGGAATAGTCAGGATTTTTAGTGATGTAAACACATTCATTGCAATGGAAAACAATGAAATTCTACATGTGTGACAAACTCATACAAAAGTATCATTTTAAGTAAAAACTACTTCACTAGCGCACCTTAATGCAAGAATCAGAAAAATCTACCAAGTGTTGCAGATGAAGCTAACGCAAGGTGTATGCGTCTGAGACTACTCGATGCATGAAGGATTCATTTGGCTTGTGCATTTTATGTCAAATCTCAACTTGCAGGCATGGACATCTGACCGACATCATTTGATTGAATCAGAGCGACAGGTGGCTATCACAAGGTATGAAATTTAATGCAATCACATCATCAAGTTGCTGAAAGATTGCCTAAATAAGGAAAAGTCACCTACAAGAAGAAGAGTTAGATAGTTATAATTTAGAACACAAATAGCTAATAGTTAGAACTTTTTCACCTCTGTTGTTAGCAAGCAAGGAGTAGAAGAGACGACCACCATTTTTCTACCGTTGATAAAGAGGTGCTACCAAAGAGAAGTTTGAGAGAGAGATCTTCTTCAACTCATCCACCAAGTTGGTCATAGCAAGCATTAAAAACAAGCCAAAGAGGACAAGATTGAACTCTGCGGCTTGACTTCTTCATTTTTTACTTTGCATTTCTATCCATTATTCCATTCGATTGAACTAAGATTATGTGTATCATCACTTATTATCTTTAATTCAGTCTTATTTTTTACCATTCTCCACTTCTCCATCTGTTTACTTTCAAAGTTGTTTGTGTTTGTGAACTTTCTGGCTTGTTGAATGCATGAAATCTGCTACTTGAATCTTTCTGATCAGTAGATTGAAGTAGAATAGTGGTTAAGTCACTCGTGAGAATAGTTTAACTATTGAATGCATCAAGTCAGGGCATGAAGTAATTTTAGATATAGAATTATTCATATCTTTTGTCTATTCTTTGTAATTAGCGTATGCATCCTAGAAATAGGATTATGTGTGGCATTTACATCGAGAGACGTTGAACATAGCATGAATCAGAGAACAGATTTCCAACGCATAGCAAATATACTTAGATTATAAACAAACATCTATACCACCTTCATTTCATTATCATTGTGTTCATATAAGCTTGTTGTTCCTACTAGGAATTCAACGCATACCATATACACTTAAAGCCCTTCATCTACGAATCCTTTTTTCCCGCTCAGAACTCCTATTTTCTCTTGCATATGTGTCATTAGTTGAGTGTAAATAACCAACAGTTCTCAATGAATTAGGAACCTCTACATTAGATCCGGAAAAAAAAACCATGCATTCGTATTCTGAAATCCTTATGTTTGACCCTGAACTTACCAGGAAACTTAAGTTAGATTTATATTTGGATCTAGGTTAAGAGAACTTGTACGCACTAAAAAGGTGTGCACACATCAAATCCATCACCAACGCATCATATTATTTTCATACCAAGAGATAGATCAATCTGTCAACATATTCATTTATTATAATCACCCATCACCATTTACATTCACTAAGAATGAAAAATACAGGAAACAAATGGATTGATCAATATTTGGAATTTTTTATGTATTTAAAGATAAGTATTTGAATCTATCTTTTATTTTGTGCTTTTGGCTTTATTGCTCATATCTATTGAAATTGATGTCAGTTTGGCAGTTACGGTTTTTTAATATAAAAAAACGATGAAATTCGACCGATTTCGAGTCCCGCATGAACAAAATGAAAAAACACCCGAGATTGATCGATATTATTTTCATTAATGTTTTAGATCTAATTTTAGAAAACACAGCCCAACTGATTGCAGTTATCTTATCTAAAAATCAGATCGAACTTCGAAACCGAACCAATTAAAATATCGCACAAACACTGTAGTCCTAATTTTAGAAAACACAGTCCAACTGTTTGCACTTGTCTTATCTAAAAATCAGATCGCGTGTTCGACTCGATTAAACTGAACTTCGAAACCGAATCAGATTAGAATATCGCACACACTCAGAATACAGGCCGAATTGCTTGTGAACCCCTTTAATTTCGATCCGAGTGATTCCATATGACGATTCATCGTTTACTGAATATCCAAGTTTGGTTCAACCTGGGACTTTCTTGGACCGTCAGATGATGAATCACCGCAAAATATTGATCTCATTTCTCTATCTTTTTCCAAATCAGTCGCTTTTTTTTTTCAAACTTCTTTTTTATAATTCAATTAATATTTATCTTATAAATCCATTCTTTTAAGATTCAAATTAATCGCACATTGTTATATATTATAATTCTCAATATGAGGAAAATAGATATGATATATGTTATATATTTAATCTCTATATGATAACTCGTAACATTTTGTTCTTCTAGACAATTATATCTATTTTCTTCAAAACTTTAAATCGAAGAGAGAGACTAGTAATAGACTGTAGCAAAATAACGAAATGTAGTATTTTCAAACTCAAGAAAATTTTAAAAAACACATTAATTTACTATTGAAACCCAATGAGAAAAAATTACTGACGATTAGATCTAAGACGCCAAACCCATTTCAAGCCCAGTTCTCAAAACAAAACACCCACGTGTTTCCTTTTTAGTTCCTAGGATTACCAATATTTTTCAATTCTTTCCTCAAAAGAAAAATATAGAGAATTATATTTAAGGATTAGTATAAAAATTGATAACTTTTCTTCACTACATAAATGAGTTAACCTCACCAGAGAAGAATATCAAAACTACTGAAAAAACCTTAAAACTAAATTAGACAAACACCCAAACAGCAAATAAATAGTGATAAAGAGGACAAACATCCAACTTACTGGTTTGGAAGGGGAAACAAAAGATCCAAAGTCACATTTTTATAAACACACAAACGAAGGCAATGGGCCCTACTTGTTATTCTGGTTGAGCCTGGCGGCGGCAGCAACGGAGGCGGCAACACCAGTAGGATGTGTAGTGAGAAAGGGGTCGTTTCGCATCTCAGCTCCGGCCACCCCCTCTGCATCTCGCCTAGTCGCTGGTCTATCCGCCGACAGCTTTGATCGAGCATCCTAACGCCAAACAAAACATAGTATTTTGTGTTATGAACCTCATTTTTTATGAAAATAAAGGACTTTTTAATATAAGAGAGAATATAAATAGTCTTCTCAAATTTTTGTTTTCACATTACTTAGCCTTAAAATTTTCTAATATATATTTGAATTTTCAATATTGAACTCTAAATTTTGAAGTTCAATCTTATACAATTGGAAATGGACCATTTTGATACTCCTAAAATTTAATTGATCAATAGTTAAGACATAAATTTGAATATATATAATAGTCCAAGGAACCGCTAACTTTTCAATTAGTTTTTAAAGATGGTGATTTTTAAGACAATCAAATTTTAAGAATTAGATTTGTAATTCTAAAAATTCCGAAAATAAATAGAAACGGTGCTAATATTTAAAAACTAAATCTGTAATTTAACCTAGAAAATTATAACGATATTTTATGAAACTAGGCTAAGAGCTCGATGGCTAACAAGAGCTTACAAGACAAAGAAATATTTAAAGCTAATTTAGATCTTACATTGTCATACCGGATTTAACGATCTATTAAATACAAAATTCAAAAATTCAAAACGATATTTTAAGAAACTAAGCTCATATGCTCTCGGCTAAGAGCTCGATGGTTAACAAGACAAAGAAATATTTAAAGCTAAGTTAGATCTTACACTGTCATACCGGATATAACATACCGGATATAACGATCTATTAACCACAAAAATTGAAAAATTCAAATCCTACCAGATATTTAGATATTCCAACCTCGACTTAGAGATGAGATATTCCAACTTCGATAGACTAGCTTTATGCCCATTTATTAAGTCATTCCACAAAAATTAACTTCCAAATGGAAATGGCAAAGTAATTTGGAATTATATGTACCTTTAGAACATCTGCGAGTTTGGTCTTGTCTTCATCTTTTGTTACTCGAGCATTCATAGTGGCTGCCGATTGAGCGGTGGCGGCGACACCTCCTGGAGCTATATTCATCCGCCCAGTTGCCCTCACCTCTGCTGCTTGGATTGCAGCAGCGTCACTCCATTCCACTGGCTTCTCCCCCGCTGATATAGCTGTTGCTTCCAATGCTTCGCCGATCGTTATTCCTCCTCCACCCTCTTCGTGAGGATTCAACGTAGACAATGATGCAATGGGAACCCTCTCGCCATGTTGCGTCACAACCTTTTATTCACAATTGAAATGGTTAGCACTTGTCAGTAATTAAATGTATAACAATATTTTTAAATAATTGTAAATATAACAAAAACCTATTCATATTTATAAATTCTTCTACATTCCACTATATTGATTAATACTTTAAGTACTCCTTTCCAGTAAGAGGTTTGAATTGAATCTCTATATTTGTTGTACTGAAAAATAATCAATACTATATTAAAATGTCGGGGGTTTTTCAACTCTCTCCAATAGTTTTCTAATACCTACATTGCCCTCCGAATCACAGCCCTAGTGTTTTGCAAGTACTTTTTGTGCTTTTTTTCTTTATTTAATTTTATATTATTGTTGTCGTTAGATCTTCCAAAAATTTGTTCTCATATCTTTATCCTGTGTACCTGTTCTACTTTTTTTTTTTAAGAGCCTTTCAGTTTTTTTCCTTGTTTTTTTCCCATTAATACGAGATGAAATTTAGAATCGTATGTCTAAAAGAGGGGGAAAAAAAGTCAAATATCTTAGAAAATTGAGATGTATATTAAAATTTTTGTTTTCATTTTGTACCCTATGCATTAAAAATATTTTTAAAAAGGAAATTGTTAGAGTTAGCCAACAAAAAATTTAATAAATAAACAATCAATTAATTAATACATTTAATTGAAATTGAAGTAAGAAAATTTTAAAAGATAAAAAAAGATCATGGAACATGGGAAATATTTAGTCTAATTAAATCTATTATTATTATTTTTAGAGATTAAAAATATTGAGAAACAATATGGGAAATATTTAGCCTAATTAAATTTATTATAATTATTTCTAGAGACTAAAAAGATTAACGAACGTGGGAAATATTTAGACAACCTAAAAGAAGTATATATTTTATGCCATTTGTGTAATTTCCAATAATAATAATACAATACCTGTCTACCAGCTAACTCTGTAATAACCCTCCTCCTTGACATGTCCGTCTCAGTCATGCTTACGTCGTCAGCAACGACGTTACCAGTATCGTTGCCACAACCAACAAGGCCAGCCATCTCATTTTGCGCAGCAGCAGATTGTATTGCTGCGGCAGCACCGCCTTGCAGTGTCTTCCCGAGCAAGGCGGTCTCAGCTGACTGCATCGCTGCAGCATCCTCCGGCATCACCGGCTTGTGAGCAAGGTCGCCCTCAACATGAGGAAAAACGTCACCGTACTTGATCGGCTCCACCGGCTGATCGCCGGGCCTCCGGGGCTGTTGTTGGCTCATGCAATGCTCTCCCAAAAGAGTGAGTTTTCTATTTTTGTGGATAATTATTATGATCCAGGAAAGTAGAAGGGCATTTTATGGGGTGGTTTTTATAAATAGGTGGATCTATGAGGAGCATATGCAATGAAAGACACGTGGAGTGTAGAACGAAACGTGGTGGATTAATGAATGGTTACTATTTTGTAAGTGCTTTGTGGCTAAAAATGGTGAAGCCTGTGTCAATTCATGTATTGTTATTATTATTATTACTCTTTTTAGTAATACTAAGTGAATTTCGAAATGTACATATTTTTATGATACTACGTGGTTACATATAAAGAAAAGAATATATGAAGATATGTGTAGTTTGAGATAGGTGTAGTTTTATATATTCAAGTATCTTATTTTCATGTTAAATTATTGAAAATATAATTTAATATTCATAAATGAAGTATTTTGTTCAAAAATATGTATGAATTTTTAAAAGTTTCGATAATACCCTTAAACATTTAAGAAAGTTTTAAAATACTCTTATTATTGTTTTTCTAAAATGAAAATTGATAGTACTTTATTTGAAAAATATCCTTAAATTTTTAAAAGAAATTAATTACTAGACATTGATCTTAATGACTAAACATAAGTAATGAAAAATAGAGGATAAAAGTGTAAGTCGTTAATCCAAACTGAAGCAAAACACAAATTTCAAAAATAACATTATAAAATTTTAAAACTTAAGGACTAAATTCAAAATTTAGAAACTAAATGTGTAACATTTTAAAATCTAGCGACCAAATATAAACTAGACTCAAAATCGGAAAATTCCTCAAAATGACCCAAAACCTAAAAATTTTTCTACCACTGACCTTTTACCCATGCGAAATACCAAAATTACCCCCCGTTTTTAAAACTCCTCAAATCGCACCACATTTCTTCTTTCTTTAATGATTTCTTCAGACCCTTCATTCAATGTGCATTCAATACAACACCACATTCCACCAAAACATTTATTCCCAACTAATATTCTACCAATAACATTGCATAACATTGGTGTGAAGAGAATGGAAAGTCACTCTTAGTATTCACTTTCTTTCGAACATCCCACGAAATTCTCTCATTGTTCTCTCGTAGCTTTCTCTCACAGTTTCAGTCCAAAATCTTCGTTGATCGCTTTCATCGTCAGATTCAGAAATGGAGATAATGTAAGTGATATTCTACAATTTCTTGTCCTAGATCGCTTTCATAATAAGTGTCGTTTAGCATTAAATGAATGATCATATAGTAATATATGCACAATCGTTCATTACAATATAAACGATCGTTCATAAATTACTAGATGATCGTTCGTTACAATATAGACGATCGTTCATAAATTACTATACGATCGTATAGTATGTTATAAACGATCGTATAGTAAGTTATACACGATTGTTTAGTAAATTATAAACGATCGTGTAGTAATTTATCAACAATCGTATAGTAATTTATAAACAATCGTGTAAACATTTATAAACGATTACATAGTAATGTATAAACAATCATTCACTTATCAATGATTTGTTTATCCCATTGTAGGTCAATGACGCTACTTCGCATCTTTGTACGATTTGGTGGTGATTGGGATGAGTCCGGAAGAAATTATGTTGGTGATCATATGAAAGGTCTAAAAGTCAGAAATGATATAATAGTTAATGAATTAGTGAGTATGATGCAACACCGACTAAATATTGATCCATATATATTTGATATACACATCAAATGTTGTTACAATTTATTGGTCTCAGCTCGCCCAATTGACATAATCAATGATGAAGACCTTAGCTTTTTTTTAGAAGGAAATGATGCATCCCAAATGTCGTTATTTGTATTAGTTACATCTTACAAAAGTCATGGAATGCACACGAACAATATGTACCAGCATTGCAATCCAACCGATCAACCCATTTCAACCAGTCAAAATTGTGGGTTTGCAACCATTCCGACACGCAATATCCATACCATGTCTTCACTTGATGATCATATTGAGCCATGTAACTTGAGGGATGACCGAAGTGAAGCTTGGTTTGGTCACAACAGTGAACCCAGATGTACTTCACAATTCGATACCGAACATGGATATGGACAATCTTCAGGACCACAAACTTCTCCAACACCTAACATCCATGTTCCAACCCCACCTACTCCCGTCCCACCAGTTGTGATGCCTTCGGTTCTAATGCATTCTATCGTTCCAACCGAACCATTTGTTGATATACCCAGACTATCAAAAGGCTCATCATATGATGACCTCATCACAGTACCTCATGACTGTCTGAATGACGAGGATATAAAGGTCGGTCAAATTTTCTTTTCGACATATGATTTGTCAGTTAAATTATCGATGCTTGGAATAAGAAAGAACATTGACTACCATGTAAAAAAGTCAACAAAGAGCTTGCTAACTATCCTGTGTTCGATGGAGGAATGCAAGTGGAGGGTCCGTGCAAAAAAAAAAAAATGAAAGAAAGTGATTCCTTCAAAGTGATGAATATTCCAAACGAACATACATGGTCTCTTAATGAGAATTGATAATCATCGACAAGTAAAATGCTGGGTTGTTGGACACTTAATCAAGTCCAAATACAAACAAGTTGGTCGAACATACCACCCAAGGGAATTGAGGACATCCGACGAGATTATAGAGTGAACATAAGTTACGGGTGGGCTTATCGTACTAAAGAGTACAGATTGGTGTTCACATGAGGGTCACCAGAAGGATCATATGCTATTGTTAGGGCATATGGCAAGACACTTAAGCTTGCAAATCCAGGTACGCTATTTGAGATTGAAGTAGAGGACGAACAATACTTTAAGTACATCTTCATGGCACTTGGTCCGTGTATCAAGGGTTTTCTAAACTTCATCTGCCTAGTAATCGTTGTTGATAGGACCTATTTGCACGAAAAATACAAAGGTGTGTTGTTAATAACAACATGTATCGATGGCAACAACAACATATATCCTATCACCTTCAGTATTGTAGATGGTAAGAATGATTCATCATGGACTTGGTTCATGACTCATATGAAGACTTCGATAGGAGACATTCCCAATTTAGTGATTATATCAGATCGTCACATCTCAATTGGAAAGGTTGTTGCAAGTATATTCCCTGATACATTTCATGCCCTATGTATATACCATATTTGGAACAATTTAGTTGACAAATTCAAGAATAAGGACATAATCCCACACTTCTACCTAGCAGCGGAAGCTTATAGAATGTCTGAGTTTAGATGAATTGGGCTAAGCTCCATCAATATCCTGGTGTGACGGCCTATCTTGAGGAGGTTGGATTACAACGGTGCGCAAGGGTTTATCAAGTCCATTGTAGGTATGACAAGATGACGATAAATATAGTAGAATACCTCAATGGAGTGTTGAAAGATGCACGATAATTACCAATCATAAAGTTATTAGAGCATATCCGTGAGTGGCTACAACGTTGGTTCCATATCCAACATACACATGCAATGGCATGCACAAACATTGTAATTGATTATGCAATGAGTATTCTTAAGGAATCAGAATTGATTTCTAGAACATATCGTGTTTTCTCGGTGGATAAACATATAATTAATATGGACGATTGATATTTGGGGGTGTTGGTTGATCTTCGTTCACAGACATGTACTTGTATGGAGTTTAATTGCATCGAGATCCTGTGCTCCCATGCAATATCTGCAGCGACCCTGAGAAATATTAATGTTCAAAAATTGTGTGCAAAATGGTTTACAGTTGAATGTGTGCTTGTTGCTTATGCCGAACTAATCTTCCTAGTTGGACACAGACAAGAATGGCGTTGAATACCAGATTTTGAAGATTTTAAACCAATTCTAGCACCGCGAAAGGTAGCAAATGTAGATCGACGTCAAACCGTCAGGATACCTTCAATTGGAAAGAAGCCACGACAAATACATACACGATGTGGTCAGAGAAGACATAACAAGAATATGTGCAGACAAACATTGGTAACACGTGGAACTGGCCCATCTAGATTGAACGATATATAATTTTTTTGGGCGATCGCTTAGTTATTTCTGTACAATTGCTTAGTTATTTGTACTCGATCGCTTAGTTATTTGTGCGTGATCGCTCAATTAATTATGTACGAGTGCTTAGCTAACTATGCACGATCGTTTAGATAGTATCGTATAGATTTTCTAAATGATCAGTTAGAATTTCCTAAACGATCGTTTAGATTTTCTAGACGGTCATTTACATTTTCTTAAACGATCTTGCACATAATCTTAAATTATCTTTTACTTAGTTTTGAGCTATTTCTTAGTTATATATTTGTTGAGCTATTTATTTGCTTAGTTAAATGTACAATACCAATTATATTCTACAAATTTAGCACAAATTTATCACAAAAAATATTACCATAAATATTTATTTTCCCACAACTGGGCAACATATAGTTTCCTATACAATCCCATATTCGCCTGTGTTAAGTCAGCCTTATCAGCCCCAGTTACATAATATTCTATAAATTTAGCATAAAATATTCCACAATCCTGAGACTTGCCCTCTTGGAGGGTCGCATTCGATCTTCTAACTTCCCATTGCCCGTACTTGAACTTCTTATGTGTTTGTCGAATCCAACAGAAATCAACATGGACGGTATTGCTCTGGCCATAAGTATCAGATGACCCTCAACTATGTCACTATCGATGTAGTTCAGCAAGGAGTCGAATACAAAGATTGTGCACCCCTATAGATTGATGGCAAGCATAAGTTAGTATTGTTTGATGTTGACTGGCCTAAATATGAAGTCAACGTATGTCTATGCTGGTTTGTATTCTTTGTACTGTCCAAGCACATAGTCAAGGAAAAAGTGAGAGTCCACCCAAAACCTCATGTGTGCTTCTTAATCCAACTAACCTACCACTTTGCCATCCTCTATTTCAATATCGTCTGGCCAGATCTTAGAAGCAATACCCTCTGGCTCCATCAAAGCATCCTGGGAAAGGCAAGATGTAAATACATGCTTGAGTTAACAGTAGTTTCAACATATATGTGAAATTTCCATACCGTGAAGCTAGAATCAATGATCGTGAATCGAATCGTACAGAGGTTAGGTTTCGAGTGCCACTTCTGATGCATGTGCATCAAAAGGAGATCCATAGTCTGGTACAACAAAGAAAAGTATAAGTTGAGCTTAAAAGTTACTAATAAAAAATTATAAACGATCATTTAGAAACTTCTAATCGATTACTTAGAATTTTCTAAACTGGCTTACGTGGTTCTGGCTCTATACATTGCACAGTTACAGAGCTTTCTACATAGGGTGCATGTTGGGTTTTATGTCCTAAAAACTCGCAGTTTGTAAACTGGTAAACATTTTCTATCATCAATATACTTGTTATTGATCTCATAAATTGTATGAAAGTCTAAATCCAATAAACTAAGACTCATGACTATTGTATAAGTACTTGAACTTATATGGAGACATAAGAGTGGATCAGGTTCGCGTAAATAGTCAAAATGATCTATGGTACATGAATGAGTTTGGGTACCTTATTCTATTAACACCATTGGATGCGGTCTACTCTGTAGTTGTAATAAAGAGTTGTAAAGTGCTATATACGATGTGATACTAATTCGTACATGTTATGACATGGAGAGTGGGGGCGTCCTATGTAATGAGTTTGCATAAGATCAGGACCAAGAAATAAGTCACTCTTACTTTTAACGTTGTTTACTATTTAAGACTGACTATTTCACCTAGATGACCTAGGTAACTCGATCTTAATCCTGAGTTAACTATGAACTCCTGTTTATTCGGGATTGCCCTTAGATTTGCATAGTTGAGGGTTGGCTCAACAGCGCCAGCTGAATAAGACTCCCATTTCAGGGGTAAGACCGGATAGATAGTTGGGGACATAGGATGCAAGACAGAGTTCACGCCTACCCGATTTAGGGATAGGAGAAAGGTTGTTCTCTCAAGTATTGAATTCATGTCTTGAACAAGGGACCCCACCCTCTCACTGGGTTGAGAGAGTTTGGTTTGATGATTGGATCACAAACCAGTTATTCATTAGAGAATCAGTAGAGACTTGAGGAATAAGACGTAATCTCGGGGGTAAAACAGATATTTGACCCAGCTGTTATTACGAACAACCTATGAAGGGTCGACTTGCTGATTATGGTTAAATCATGTGGACATAATATATCTACAGTGAGGGGAGTGCAACTATGGGCTTTAGTTGAATGACCCATTAGTTAACGAATGGAGATTAATTTGGTCTAATGAGTTTAGCCAATTAATCTAGGATCGTTGGAGCCCATGATCTGTAGGTCCGCGAGGTCCCCCTACTAGCTCGTAACGGACTAGCTCTAGAATAGTGTGATAAGTTAATTTGAAACGTTCAAATTAGAATTAAGGGAATTTTTAATTATATGAGATATAATTATGTTTAATTTTAGAATTAAACGGAATAGAAGAATTTATATATTTAAATATGATTTAAATATATAAAGATGGATATGTATTAAAATTAATTTAATATTTGATATTAAATTAATTAAGTTTTATTTAATAATTAATTTATGAAATTAATTAATTTTTCATTTTTAAAATCAAATATATTTTTTAAATCAAAATTTTATTTTTAGATAAAATTGAAAAAGGAAAAGAAAAAAAAAACACAAAATGGAAAAATGGTTTTTTCCATTATCACTTAACTAGCTCACACATATAGCAATATATTTGCCTTGTCTTCTCCAGACATAAGCTGCAACTAATGCATCTCTTCTCTTTGCATGTTGATCTGCAATATAATGAAGAGATTGGAGTGAAAATTGGGCATGCAATCTATAGAATTTTGAGAGGAAATTCGGTTTGAAGAATGGTTCTTCAACAAGGTTGCTGCAGTGAACTTTTCTCCTTCATCCCTTGATTCAAGCTTGTTTTGAGTCCCACAACTCAATCTAGAGCACCAAGAGAATAGTGGAGAAGATCTTGAGGTGGTCTACAACAAGATATGGAGAAGATAGCAGTTGGAGATGGAGCTTTGAAGAAGTTCTATAAGAGATATGTCTTGAAACCCATTTTTCCTGCAGAAGCATGCTTTATTATGCCAAAATTAGTGAATTTGAGTGCTTAGATGATCCTTGTACTTCCGCTGCTATTTATACAATCCTACAATTCATGCTCTTCATGCCCCCCAAAGGACTCGCGAGTGTCGAAGGAGTGTTCAACTCCTTCAATCCTCATTTCTCCAACAATAGGAACCACATTAAGTCCTTCAAGTTGGTCCTCCTTGTACCTTAGCTCCTCTGTGCTAGGTACAAGTCTCGACACAACAACATACATAAACAAATAAGCAAGTCAAAATGCATGAAACTATAAACAAATGAGCAAGTCAGAAGTGATCGGTTACTTACTTTTTTTGGGTGAAAAACTTTATTGCTCAATGATTTATAAAATGGAGCACGAGAACAAGTCCATCTAAGAATTCTAGGAATTTCATCCTTGCTGACTTTGGTGGCTATGAACTTACTTAATGATAAAATTTCGTAAGCCCAAACCTATGATATGAAAACTTTGTTACACGTACATAACACATAGGTTCAATATATATTAAAATGAATCAGAAACAAAAGTACATACCTGGAAAGCAAGTACGAATCCCTTTATATAGTAATGTGAGGCATGGTGATCACCTTTTGCTTTCTTTGAATCATATGCCTCCTTCCCATGTACGATAGTCTTCATGCTATTCAATGTATGTACATAGAAGAAGGAAGACTAGTCATAATGTATGAAGATGTCGTGGTCATCGACAATCCCAAATATATTGCCATCGAACCGGGTTTTCTTGTCTTTTTCAATCATCACCGTTTCAATGAATAGTGCCAATGCAACCTTGACAGCATCTTCGTCATTAGTAAAATTGAAATTCTCGAAGGTGATCTCCACATCCTTGCAAGAACTCTCCTTTCCATTTGGGTCCTTTGGTCCAAGAATGAGTTATCACAGCCTTTCATCACTTGTTTCTCTTTCCACTGTTTCCTTGGCCAGCCATAACCCAGTTATCAAGTTAACAATTAGCCAAACGATCGCATAATAGATATCTAAATGATCGCGTAACAATTAGCTAAACGATCGCATAACAGATGTCTAAACGATCGCGTAACAGTTAGCTAAACGATCACACGATATAACCTTAAACGATCTGATCACTTAGTATTCTCTATACAATCGCTTAGTAATCTCTATCTGATCGATTCGTAATATTTAAACGCTCGTTTAGTATTCTCTATCTGATCGGTTAGTATTCTCTCAACAAGCGATTACGAACGAACACATGATTAAACCTTAAAAGATAGTGAAACCTCAAATATCAACATGCATTCTTCAAGGAAATGAGTCTCATACCTTTCAGATCACGACGAAGGTAGCAAGCGCTTAAAGACGACCAGTGAGAAACCTGCGAGGAGTGTTCGGCTTTGGAGAAAAAATGGGAGCAAAATCGAGAGAAAATGCTTCAAAGAGAAATGCTTTAAGCGAGAAATGAACGAAATGGAGGGAGACCCTATCATTGTAAAGTATTCATAGAGATCCGTGTTCATCAAAAGGTCTGAAGGTTTTTTTAAAACTTGGGGTAATTTTAGAATTTTGCATAGGCAAAAGGTCAGTGGTAGAAAAGTTGTTAGGAAGAGGTCATTGATAGAAAATTTGTTGGGTTTTTGGTCATTTTGTGAAATTTTCCCTCAAAATTTATGAACTAAAAAGTATCTTCATTTCCACCCTCGAATTAAAACATTTGAAAATGGACATAAAAGATTCAAAAATGTCAAATTACAAAATTGCCCTCAAATTTAAAGTTTATTTTTTCCTTGTCTTGGTGGTAAGTTGATATTTGTAGAATCACATTTTAAAGATGTAACCGAACATACAAGTCATTAAATTAAAATCACTCTAAATAATAGATTTTAAAGGGGAAAATACATTTTTTTCGAGAAGTTTTCAAAGTTGTAGTATCCTAACTCATTTAGAATTTGATTCAAAATGAGTTCGGACTAAAATTTAAAATGTTGATATCGACATAAATCATTACAAGAAATTATGTTATTCTAGCATTGGGAAAAATGGGTTTTCCCAACGGTAGTTTAAATGGCAACATCAAAAAAAATAAGTATTCTTGATCGTTTTTTTAGACCGTCGGAATAAAAATGTGGTAAATTTTTTTGTAGATCTCTCTTGACGATACAGACTAGGCATCGGGAGAAAAAGGAAGCCAGTGTGAGTTTTAAAAAATTGATAATATTTTTTCAAGACTATCACAATGGTAGGTCACACTATCATCGGGATAAAGAAATTTTTTCGGCCCCATTTAAGGCATCGAAATAAGGTCATTTAAAACCCTAATCACTTAATCTTTTCATCAGCTACCTCACGTTAACGCATAGGTCTTCAAACTTGTACCCTATTTTGTTTGATCGTCTTCTACAATCCAAGATTGGAGCTGATCGAGAAGCTGCGATGCCTAGCACCGAGAAGTCACACCTAGCACCGGTGCTTCGCCACTGTCGTTGGTGATTCACGAAGCTCAGACCACAACCCAGTCATCAAGTTAAAATCCTCTTGGGAGAATGTTACCTTCTTCCCTAGAATGTTGAATGAAATAACGTTTGGGTTCGAATCTACTACCTCCCTTAACAGAAAGTGGTGAAAAAGTTGTCTATTGAAAACAAGATCTATATCCAACAGAGGACCAAAGGTCGTTTGCTTATACAACCACTGCTGTCGTTGTCGCCCGTGCTTCGCTGTTGCCTTTAATTTCAGTGGTATAAACCTTTAATTTTTTGTTTTTTTTTTTTTTTTTTGTTTCTTCCTCAATTTATCTCCTTGCATTATGCTATATCTACAGATATCTTGGACCTAATTGCTATGATTACATTTGTCCCTTATTAGAACTTGTTGATTTTGAAAAAGGAAAAAATCCCATTTGAACTGATTTACCTTGTCTCATACACTAACCGAAAATTATGACACAATAGAACTTTCTTGTCTGAAAAGATAGAAATTCAGTAACTAACATTTTATAGATGTCAATAAATTCTATTAATGAAATTTTTTAAAAGTATTGAATATTGAAATGCTACAACCTTGCATTTGACTAATTTTACTTGAATTTGAAAAAAATATTGAATATTGTTTCCTTTGATTTATACTTTGACGTTGATTTTAATATGCAATCATTTAATATGGTGCTTGGTGGATGATTGTACTCCACGGATTATCGTTCCTTTGGATTTGAATAGGTAACCAACCCGAATATGATGGAGTTGGAGTTTTTTTTAGAACTCGAAAATTGAAATGGTAACAACATAAATGTATAGTTATGTAAAGTATAGTTAGTATATGGTATATTGAGTTTGTTAATATTCTAGAGTTGAGTTTTAAGTTTTATACTGGGGTTGAGATTAATTTTGAGATGAGAATATACTATATTAAGTTTGAGGCTAAAGTGGGGAGGAGGGATTGCATAAAGTTCATTTATATTTGTTAATATTCTTATTTTGAGTTTAAAGTTGGTATAAAGGTAAATATATAATCATGTTTAAGTTTAAGTTGGGTTTTAAGTTCTATATTGAGTTCGAGATTGAAATATATATGAGCTGGTTTGTTTCAATTTGTTAATGTTCTTAGTTGAGTTTTAAGTTCTATATTCATTTTGAGATTGTATATGGTATATTGAGCATTAAAATTATTTAAATTTGTAATTTGTAGGTATCTCAAGATTTATGTTGAAGATGTATCTTCCGGCGAGCTAAGTTAGGGTGTAGAATTGTGTTTTATAAGTTGTAGAATTCTGTTGTTGGCAAAAGTCAAATTTCTTGTAGTAAATATTGAAGTCTTACTTTTATGAAAATATCAATAAAATGTCGATGTTGATGAATATTTTTGGACAAATTATAAAAATAAAAAATCAACACAAGCAAATATTTATTTTATGCTTTTTAAATAAATATTTACATTAATGACATTTTGTTACTTATTTGTTATGTTTCGTGAAATTTTCCATGATATAGAAAAAAATATCAATTCACCCTTCATATTGATCTTATGGAAATATCAATGGGAAGATTGACACAAAGATTAAAATTTAATATTATGGTTTTTTACTCAAAATAGAACTCTTCAAGATTTCGCTAAGTATGTTGAAGTGCCTTGAATTTGTTTTATGACACTTTGAACAACCAAGTACCTCTCACCCTAGTGACACCGTTTTGTATTTTGAAAACATCCTCTCTAATAGTATCATTCTCCTTCTGTTCCATGGACGTAGCTAACACACTATTAGTGAACAGTGTATATGAAGGAATCAAATTTCTCAATAGAAGTGCATGAACGCGTGTGCTTTCGAATCGAGATGATGGGATCTTTACTTTGGAGAAGGGAAGAAGGATTTTTACAGGAAATTTCCTTCTGAGAGAGAGAAAATTATGATGTGTATAAAGGAAATTTTGTGTGATTCACATTAGAAGAACTCTTCTTCTATTTTTCAAACTCACGGAATAGTTCTGTGAAAACTAGTGAGAGGGGAATGGGAATGTATTAAGTTTAAACATGTATTGAAATGATTTAATACAGTTCTAAAGGCATTGCATCGAAGATTCACAAAAAACTTTTAAATATAAGATGCATGAGACAAACTTAATGTCATATCCTCAACATCTATATCTGGACATTTAATATATTAAATTGTTTCAACATGTTATAATTGTATTGAGATCTCAAATTCAAGTATTTATAATTGTACCTAATGCTTGAACTTGAGATCTTATCTCATCTCTATTAATTAAGCATAGTACATTTCTTGTATTAATCATTATGATCTGATCATAATGTCACAATAGTATTGTCAAAATGACTTAAACTTTTGTCTTTTATCTTCGAACATTTCAAAGAGAATAAGACTTAAGTTGCATTAGTTAAGATATTTTCATTTATAAATACTCATTAATCATATTAATGACCTATTTACGATGTCAGACTTACTCTTTTATCCACTAAACCACCTGGGTCAAACTACGTAAGTCCAACAGATTCTTTGTGTCAGGTGCTTTTATCACCATAAGGTAGTCTCCATCTCTCTCTTGCATAAAAAGAAAGACTTTTGACAGGTAATAGTAATTTGACTTTAGCTTTTAAAGAATTACCCGTAACTATCATTTAAATACCAAAGACAAGTATCCCTTTAGGAGACATATTTTGTCTTTCTTTTTGGATGCATTAATCATTACACTCTCTCAATTTAGTATTTAGATGTGTTAGCTTTTAGCACTCAAAAAATGTATTTATTTAAAGCTGAACATATTTTCAAACAACTTTGATAGTAATAAAGTTTGGAGAAATCAAATTTCTCTTATGATGATAAAAGTACCATATTCAGCATAAATAAATCACATTTTAATGTCTCCCACTACGTTAACTAAGATGAGATTTTCATTGTCAAGTAGTAGAAACTATCCTACTAATTTAAGTATTTTCTAAGAAACACGATTTAATAGTAATGATGAAAAGAAAGAAAAATTATGATAGTGAATCTTTATTCAACTATCAAGGTGTGAATCTTTATTCTCCACCAACTTAGTAAATCTATTTTACTTTATTCTTATTTTCCTTCCTTTTTAAGGTATTTTTAGAATTCCTCATCAAATAATACTTATTATTGGAGGTCGTTTAGCTTTCCATGATTCCAACATATAATATGTTTTTGTCAAGACTTTATCCTCTTATCCAGACATATCATATGTTATCTAGATAATAAGCGTAAGCTATCACTTCAATTATAATTCATGAACATTTAATGAACTGACAACACCCTTTTGAGAACATTTCCAAAATCAAAGACAAATTTAAAATTATACTACCATTAAGAGTTGTTGACATATTTCCAAGTAATATATTTATCAAACCTTTTGACTTATATTGGCAATTAAAAGATTAAAACTCTTTAGACAAAATGACATAACCTTGAAATGTATAAAACATGTTATTTGACAATATGCAATCTATTATCCATTCTAATTCAGCACAGAAGTTAAAAATGAACCCAATGGATTTAATATGAATCTCATTCATATTAATTCAAAATTTCTATTGCTATAATACTCCAGTGAGTCAGAAAGCGCCATCAAAGGGTGGTTAGTTATTCCATCACTGCATTGAAACATTCTCGACCAATTGTTACACTAGAATAACTTTTATTCCTATAACAATTAGTTACAATTGATTTGTCCAAGAAATCATTAACTTGATTAACAATTTCTCGTAAGTATGATTCTCCATTTTAGATCTTAGAGTTTCATCTCAATGAATCAACCATAGGAAAAAATTGATTGGGGCAAATACTAAAGTGACTCCATCCATTACTGGTGTTTGAGTTTGATTCTATTCAAACACCTTTCGTAGGGAAATACAAGCAAACGGTGCCATGAGGTCGAACATGAAATGTCACTATCAAACCAATGAAAGAGACCATGGGATGTGTTGACACACATCCCTCTCCCACTTATAATAAACATTTTTTCCATTCACATTGATATTGACTTACACAAACACCTTTTGTAAGGACCACGAGGCCGAGCATTCATATTTAGGTAAATTAAGCTAAGTCATTTATCTAAATCTTGTTAAATTTGCCTAACATAACTCTTATATTAGATAGTTTAACAATGTATGATTATCATTTGTTAAACATTTCAATAAATTCTAATCATCTATTACATGCTTATAAAATATTTGACTAATTCATCTTCCAGGTCAGTTCCCAAGTAGAAGTATTCCATTTTCGTCAACTTAAATACCTTAGTCCAAGGTAGAATGTTCCTTAGACAAATTTCTTTTGTAGGCAAATGTTTTATAAATTTAATCTTGTATTTTCTCATTTAATTCTATTAAAAGAAAAATAAAAGATTTATTTTAAATCTAATCTCATTAAAAATAAAAAATTGTATATTAGTTAAACAAGTTGTAAACCATCTAATATCATTAGGTTAGCATGCAATCGAAACATATGCATTTCACGGTATTATCAACGTGAATATAACAACTAATTAATAAAACCAAATCTCATGCATATCACATTCATTAGCATACATAATATAACTCTTATATTAATGTTAATCAATAATCATGTAGTAGGTATGCTTTTAATCATATATTAGAACATATAATATAACATTTATATTATAATCATGCAAACTATATAGTATAATCATGCATGTACATACTTTAGGAATTAATTTAACTTTAAATATAACATTTATATTTAACTTAGATGCATGATCGTGTCTTTTCATTAATTAATATCACTCTTATATTAATACTAATGAAAATAATAAGTCTGCAATCAAATAATATAACACCTATATTTATGAAAAAAGAAAAAAAACATTAGATGCTTATTAAAACATACAATCATATAATATAACATTTATATTAAATATGATACATGTATGTGTTTATTAAATCATGCAACCATATAGTAACAACACTTATATTAAAAATGATGCATGAATATGTTTATCCTAAGATGGGATTTTACATGGCAAACATTATGCAACATATAATTATCATTAATTTAATCATACATCATATGCAAAAAAATTAAATTAATCAACAAAAATAGACCGAATTTTGGTATCCCTAAAAATTAATTAAATTAATATTGATAGGTCTTGAAAAGAGCTATGTTTGTAATGTTAATTCCCTCAATTCTATATTAATTGTTTGTTTAAAACATCCATTTTGTAGGTAAAATCCAATCTCGACACATTTGGAGTCAATACGAGAAGTTTGGAGTCAAATAGAATCAAATTAGACCAAAGAATCAACCAAAAAGAAGAGACAATGACAAATTACCATTTTACCCCTCAGTTGATTCGATTATGCATGCCTCAAGCAACACTCGGAGCGTCGCAACATTTCCAACAAAACTAAGTCCAACGATACCTCAACGCTGAAAGACAGTAGTTTCAAAAAACAGGGCAGCGTCGCAGCACTATACCCAGCGTTGCAACGATCCAGAAGTTGACAGAAAAAAATAAAACACGTGCGGGCCTTGTGCAACTGAGCGTTGGAGCCAACATCAAGCTATGTGACCCTCATTAATTAAAAGCTTTGATTTTCCAAATTTCAAAGGGAGGCAGATTTTATTTTATGATTGATAGGGAAAGTGAGAATGAAATTGAGAGATAAACCCATAAAATTCTTTTGTTTTGAGAGAGATTGTAAAATTGACAAGTCTTTTTCTATGATTGCTTAATGGATTCTATCAATTCTTTAATGAATTCTTTCAAGTTTTCTCCAATTTATGGTTAGGTAAATAATTTTCTTGGGAAATTTTTAGTCTAGATTTAAATTCTTGAGATCTTTTGTGTAATTTTCTTGAATGTTCTCGTGTTGAATTTGAATAGAAATTAATGGAAAATAGTTGACGCCTTGATTCTATTAATTTCTTGTATGCAAATCTTGCTTGGCACTATTGCATAATAGTAAGATAGGTTGCAAAAATTAAGATTTTCTTTTTTAATTAGAACTTTCTTTCCGAGATTAATTCTTGAACTTCTTAATTTGGAGTATTCAATTAATCATTCTTGAAATTTACTCTAATGTATTTCTGAAATGTCATAATTATGAGAACACAAGTTTCTAAAGCAATCTAAGAAAAGAACATGAATTTGTTGAATTGGAGTGTTTCTTACTTAGATTAGGGCTAATTGATATAGTACATGTTAGTTAGCTCATTGGATCTTTAGGGTTTTACCCTATTGGATTATGGGATGTTGAGTTTTCATGCATTTGTTCAAGATCAATGATAGAATTAACCTAGCTAATAAAGATTTTCCAAGAATCTCTCTCTATCGATTCTTTACTTAAAAAAAAGAGGAAGTTTTTGTTACAATTTTATTACTTTGATTGTTGTTAGTTTCTCAAAAAAAAAAAAAAAAAAAAAAAAAAAAAAAAAAAAAAAAAAAACCATTTTTTACATTTTGGAATTCAATAATCCAAACCTTACCAATTAATCGAGATTCCTTGTGGATCGATCTCTTACTTCCACTATAACTACATGTTATGTTTGAGCATTATAAATTTTATTTGTCTTGAGTTAAATTGAATTAAAGACACCGATTTTATTCCGAACAAATATTATCAAATTATATAAATCTAATTAATAAAAAAAATTAAAAAAACATAAAAATTTGAAAAACTGCTGCAAAAGCTCCAAGCGACTCAAACCTATGTCATGCTAGTTTTTGGGTGCGTTGGTAACCAATGGAGAGACACGTTGCTCTTGATTATTATTGCGATGCTAATTGAATTTAAACCATAGCGTGCGTGCAACCTTCGAAGCGTAGCTATGCTGGCTTTCCTTGCCACAGCGTAAAGCATAGCTTAACTATGCCCTTCTAAATTCGAATTTTGGCATTTAGATTACACTGCAGCATAGAATGCTTATTTCTGCTTCGTTCTTTGCCTGTTTTTGCTTCGTTTTCCACCTCTCTTCTCAACAACTCTTGCTCCTCGATCGAAAAGGACTTATAGATTCAATTACAAAAAAAAAATGTCCAAAACAATGGGCCCTTACATCAATCTCATCAAGACAGAACTGTAATCTAAATGCCAAAATTCGAATTTTCCTATTTTGCAAACCCATACATCAAATACACAGAAAGCTATCCACCTCTTCTCTATTTTCAAATTCAAAATAAAAATAAAATTCACACCTAGCTCTGATACCAATTGAAGGAATCAGATTCCTTGGCAAAAACATGTGAACACATGTGCTTTTGAAATTCATTTTGGAAATCATGAAAAATGGAGAAACATACAAAATACAGGATAAACATAAAATACATAAGCATGCTTTTACAGGGGAAGAAAAGACTTACCCTTGAAGACAATCTTCTTAAGAACCCCTCCATGTCACGAACACTTCCACCACAAACATCTCCCTCGATCTCCGTTTAGCACGAACACTAACAGGACACCACCACTTAGTTTCCTTTCTATTCTCTAGCAAGAATCGAGAGGAGGAAATTTTATGTGATTCACATTATAGAAGAACTCTTCTGTGAAAACTAGTGAGAGGGGAGATAACTCCCTTCACGCTCACAATAACTCCTTGTTAACTACATGGGACTTAAACTTTTATATTTAATTTAATATTAAATTAAATTAATTTAATTTAATAAATATTAATTAATCTAATTAATATCAATTAATTAAATCTCATATATTTAATTAAAATCACATTTGAATAATTTCAAATGTATTTCCTCTCACATACTATAGTTTTAACATGGATCTTATTCACATTAAACTTAACCTATAGTTTTAATATGAATCTCATTCATATTAAATTTAACCTATAGTTATAAATTTGAATCTTATTCAAATACATTATTCTCTCAAATAACCTATAGTTTTAACATGAATCATATTCATATTAATTTTACCTTAGAGTTTTATATGAATCTCATTCATATAAATAATATTTGAATCATATTCAAATATCTATCTCTTTCATATAATAAATTATAATTTTGAATCTTATTCAAAATTAACTTTATATTATAATATATCTATATACATTATATTAATTGTATCTTATACAATTAATTCTCTTATTTAAATTGAACAATCTAAATTAATCCAAAATGAACTAATTCTTGTTTTACCCTTAGTGAGCTAGCAAGAGGACCGTATGGACTTAAATATTAGAAGCTTCAATGATATGAGATTAATTAATTAAACTCTATAACTAATTAATCAACATTCATTAACTGCAAGTCACTCCAATAAAGAACTAGCTGCACTCTTCGCACTATAGATATATTTTTATGTCCATAGATATAACCAATCTACAGTGAGTCAACCATTCACAAATCGCTCGTAATTACAGCTGAGTCAAATTATCATTTTGCCCCTATAATTTTATCTAAATCGTTAAATCCCACCGATTCTTTAATGAACAACCTATTTATGGTCCTACCATAAACAAAACTCTATCGGGTCGTGAGAGGGAGAGGCCCCATTGTTCAAGACCTGGACTCAACACTTAAGGGAGCAATTCATCTACTTACCTTGAAGACGGGAAGAAGTTCATTTTATGTAGCTATGTTCCCAACTCCCTACTCAGACAAATCCCCAAAATGGTAGGTTTATTGAGTCGAAAAATCTGGTCACTTTCACTCCATACAGATCAAAGGACTTCCCTCATAGACAGGAGCTCATAACTCACTCAGGATTAAGGTCGAGTCACCTATAGTCATCTTATGAAATGTTAATCTCTTCAATCAACAATATTATAAAGAAAGATTAACCATTTCGCGGTTCAATCTTATACAAACTTTTTGTATAGGATTCCCCCACTCGTATGTCTCCACATGAACGATTAGGACCAAATCGTTTGTAACACTTTATAACTTTTGTAACAATTACAAAGTAGATTGTATCCATAGTGTCACCAAGATAAGGCACCCAATTTTATCCATATACTACAAACTACTTAGGTTATTACTTAAACAAGATTCACATAAATGTCAACCACATACATATTTAAGTTACATAAAATAACCTTGGATCTTTCTATAATAGATTATTGCATATATAACATAATCGACCATGATTTCAAATAACATATTAACGATGTGGCTTTAGTGCATACATCCCAACAATATATCTGTGTGTCAATCTTCCTTTATGTTCTTTTTGTATTCTTTAATTGTTAATTTCGTAACAAACTAGTGTCAAAGTTTAATCGTTAGAGTTTCAAAATTCCATATTTGTTTGATTATTAAAGATGTCAGGCGCAAACGTAAAAATTGACAAATTCACTGAGAGGAACAATTTATAGTTATGGAAGATCAAGATGCGATCTCTGCTAAAGCAGCAAAGGTTGTGGGCACCACTGACTGGTAAGACAAAGAAAGTAGCCATGGATGATGAAGAATGGCAGACTCTAGAGGAGAAGGCTCAATCATGCTATGTTTGGTTGATGATTTCATCATCGAAACGTAGATGAAGAAGCTACTTTTGATCTTTGGTTGAAGTTGGAAAGTCTTTACATGATGAAATTTTTAACCAAGAAGTTGTTTCTAAAGAAATGTTTGTATCATCTACATATGCAGAAAGGTACGTCTCCTTAGGACCATCTTGATCAATTAAATAAAATCTTATTAGATTTGTGTAACATAGAGATTAAGGTTGATGACGAGGATACTGCCTTAATCTTGTTGACATCTTTGCCCCCATCGTATAAGAATTTTGTTGACTCATATATTGGAGGAAAATAAACTCTGACCTTAGAAGATATAAAGCTCATGTTGCGTATGAGAGATGAACATCAGAATACAGTAAGTTCAGGTATAGAAATTTAGGCATCTGAGTTAGTTGCTACATGAAATAAGGGACATAGAAATTTTGGTAAGCAAAAGTAGAATCTGAATCATAAATCTTCGAAGTCCAAGGGTTCTAAGTCAGATGATCTTTATTACTATTGTAAAGAAAAGAGCCATTGTAAAACCAAATGTCCTAAGCTAAAAGGGTATCAGAAAAAGAAGGAAAAGAGTGACAAGAAGGAACCCTCTGCCTCTGTTCCACAAGTTGAGATTGATTCTGAAGAAGTTGAGATCGCTTTTGAAGAAGATCTAGCTTTGATTGTGAATGAACATTCACATTATGATGATATGTGAGATCATGATTCTGGGGCATTATTCATAACTTGAAAATTGATGTCTTTAATTCGACTCTGAACCGAAACAAAAATATTTTTATAATTGTAAATCACTGAAACCTACTTCTTATACTAATGGTTAGCATAAAAGGCAAGTACAGGGTCGAACCACAGGGAAGCCATGATTTTGTTGGGATTGATGCCTAGATCTCGTAGGATCCTGTAGTTTTTAATTGTATTGTACAAATATTTTATTTATTTAATAAAATATGAGATGTTTTATTTGACATTTAGTAGCATTAAACCCACAAATCAATAAACTAACATCCAAGATTATCATCTATAGCTTAAACATGTATGTAGAGATATACAGGTGGATCATGTTTAAGTGATAACCTAAATGGTCTATATTAGATGGATAAGGTTGGATAGCTTTTCCTGGTAACACTACGAGTACGACCTACTTTATAGATGTTATAATTGTTGTAAATTGCTACAAATGATCTAATCCGGATCATTCATGTAGAGACATGTGAGCGAAGGTATTCTATACAAATGGTCATATTGCCAACTCAACAAGTCTACCATTTTTTGGGATTCGTCTGATTGGGAAGTTGGGAATACAACTACACAAGACGTAATTCATTCCTTCTCTAACATCGAGGAAAGTAGATAAATTGCTCCCTTAAGGGTTGATTCTGGAGCTTGAACAATGTGGTACCGCACCCTGGCCCGAGAGGTGTTTGGTCATAGTTAGACTATGGTTTATTGTTCATTAGAAGAATAAATGATACTTAAGGAGTTAGATGTAACTATGGGGGAAAATAGATTTATGTTGATGGATGTCAAGACAACCTTCCTAAGTGGCTATCTCGAGGAGAGTATCTATATGTCTCAACCAAAAAGATTTATTGAACGGGATCAAGAACAAAAGGTTTGCAATCTTAATCGATCCATTTATGGATTGAAACAAGCGTTTCGATCCTAGAA
Organism: Benincasa hispida; assembly: GCF_009727055.1. Classification (NCBI taxonomy): domain Eukaryota; kingdom Viridiplantae; phylum Streptophyta; class Magnoliopsida; order Cucurbitales; family Cucurbitaceae; genus Benincasa; species Benincasa hispida. Next base: position 53,719,579 of record NC_052350.1, on the reverse strand, counting down.
TATGATATTTGACACTACGATCAAATCTTATGGCTTTGAACAAAATTTTGATGAACCTTGTATTTATAAGAAAATTGTTAACAAAACTGTCACTTTTCTGGTTCTGTAAATTGATGAAATTCTACTCATAGGAAATAAAGTAGAATTTCTGGCTGACGTCAAGAGATGGCTTGCTACGCAATTCCAAATGAAAGATTTAGGTGAAACACAATATATTCTTGGGATTCAAATAGTTCGAAACCAAAAGAATAGAACTTTAGCATTATCTTAGACATCTTATATAGATAAGATGTTGTCTATATATAAAATGCAAAATTCTAAGAAAGGAATATTGCCTTTCAGACATGGAATTCATTTGTCTAAGGAACAAAGTCCTAAGACACCTCAAGAAGTTGAGGTTATGAAATAAACTCCATATGTATCAACGGTAGGGAGCTTAATGTATGCAATATTGTGTACTTTTCCTGACATATGCTATGCAGTCGGAATAGTCAGCAGATTTCATTTCAATCTCGGATATGATCATTGGACTGCTGTTAAAAAAACATCCTCAAGTATCTTCGGAGAACAATGGATTATATGCTCGTTTATGGTGCTAAGGATATGATCCTTACTGGATACACTGATTCTGACTTTCAGACCAATTTAGATTCTAGGAAATCTACTTAAGGGTCAGTATTCACTCTAAACGGATGAGGTATAGTGTGAATGAGTATCAAGAAAAGTTATATTGTTGACTCCACCATAGAAGTTGAGTATACACCGAAGAGACGTGATTCTTACACAGATTGCCTCCGAAGAAAATTTGGCTAATCCATTTACAAAGGCCCTCTCGGCTAAAGTGTTTGAGGGTCACTTAGTGGGACTAGGACTGCAAAATAGATAGCACTAGGGCAAGTGGGAGAAGTACTAGGTATTTGATGCCCTAGTTTATTATATTTATTCTTTTTGTTTTCGCTCATTGAACTCAACATTGTATATATTTATCCACTAGATTTTTAGTCCAAGTGGGAGTTTGTTGGATTGTATGTCCTAAAACTCACAGTCTGTAGAGTTAAACATTTTCTATTATCAATAAAGATGTTATTCAACATTTCTTCAATAAAGTTGTTATTGAATTTGTAAATTGCACTTGTAAAGATTAAATCCAATAAACTAAGATCTATAGCTATTATATAAATACCTGAACTTTATGTGGAGATATAAAGATAGATCAAGTTCGATTAAATAACCAAAACAGTCTATAATATATGAATAAAGTTGTGTGCCTTATTCTGGTAACACTATCGGATGTGGTCTACTCTGTAGTTGTTACAATCTGTTGTAAAGTGCTACAAACGAAATGATCATAATTTGTTCATGTATTGACATGAGAAGTGGGGGCGTCCTATGGAATGAGTTTGCATAAGATCGGACTAAGAAATAAGTCACTCTTACTTTATAACATTGTTTACTATTTAAGACTGACTATTTCATAGCGATGATTTAGGTAACTTAACTTTAATCATGAGCTAACTATGAACTCTTGTTTATTCGAGATTATCCTTTGATCTGCATAAGTGAGAATAGTCCAACAGCACTACTCAATAAGCCTCTCATTTTTTTTTTTTTGGGATAAAATTGGGTAGATAGCTGGGACATAGGGTGCAAGATGGAATTCACGCCTACCCGATTTAAGGAAGAATGGGAGGAAGGTTGCTCTCTTAAATGTTGAACTCAAGTCTTGAACAAGTGGCCCTATCTTCTCATTGGCCCGAGAGGGATCTGGTTTAGTAATTGGATCACAAACCAATTGTTTGTTAGAGGATCAGTGGAACTTAAGGAGGAAGACGTAATTTCAAGGGTAAAACAACATTTGACCCAGCCGTTATTACAAACAACCTGTGAAGGGTCGACTTACTGATTATGGTTAAATCAAATAGATACAAATATACCTACAGTGAGAAGAGTGCAACTATTGAGCTATAGTGGTGTGACTCGATAGTAACGAATTAATCGGTCTAAAGAGGTTTAGCCAATCAATTCAAAACGTTGGAGCTCACGATCTGTAGGTCTATAAGGTACTCTACTAGCTCGTAAAACATGAACACCTTGAATTAGTAAATTGAGTGAATTTGGAATGATTTCAATTTGAAGTGTTCAAATTGAATTTCAATTTGAAATGTTAAAATTGTGATTAGAGTTTGAATTTGAGTACTTCAAATTCAAATTAAGGTTTGTATAATTATATTTGATACAATTAATTACCGTTTAATTTATCGAAATTAAACGAAATTGAAGAGTTTATAATATTTAAATATTAATTACATAAATAAGATTCACGTCTAATATTAGGTGTGTGACTAATTTAATATTTGATATTAAATTGTTATTTAATTAATAAAATATGTTTAATTAATTAAAATAAAACTAATATCCAAATTTAATTCAATTTGAGAAATTGAATTCTAGCTTAAATTTCAAATTGTATCTAAAAATTAGAATTTTCCACTTAGTGTAAAAATCCGATGTTTCACTAACTAGTAGGTGGAACTCTACAATCCAATGTTTCACTAACTAGAAGATTTATCCCACTCAATCTTCAAGTTGGAGGTGTCTTTGAGTGACTTCAATCATGTCTACACATAATTAAAGAATAAAAACACTCCAATTTGGCAGAATTGAAGGTTGATTAGTTGTTGGAAAATTGTTCCCAATGAGTTCTTCATCCTCACCACAAAACCCCCTACATTTCTTCACAAATTTACTCCATTCTTTAGTTCTACCACCCAAATTCAATGTTGAGAATAGTGGAGAAGATCTCTTTGTGATCCACGACTTCAATTGGAGAAGTTTGTAGGTCATATTCATGTTTGAAGAGGATCTTCAAAGGTATGTGTTGTAACCTTCTTAATACCGTATGAACATGCTTATTTTGATATCAAAATTAAGGAATTAGAATGCTTAATGATCTTGTTTTCTTCCGCTGCCTGTTTCTATATTCCAACACTTTTTAATCTCCCTACTTATTATATGTCCTCTTTCCTATTGCCTAAAAAGGTAGTTGCAACTTTAGAACGTGCCTTGAGGAATTTTTTGTAGGAAGAGCATAGGAAAATTGAATCATTTGGTTAAATGGGATTTAGTCTCTCGGTCCCAAAAGGATTGAGGTCTCAACTTTGGAGGATTAAAAGTGCAAAACTTGGCCTTATTAGCTAAATGGGGCTGGCGTTGTTTTAATGAGGAAAAATTCCTTTGGTGCCAAGTTGTCAGAAGTATCCACGGAAAAAACTTGTTTAATTGGCACACTACAGGTAAAACTTACCATAATTTACGCAATCCATGGATTAGTATCTCTCGTTCTTGGTTGAAAATTGAAGCCCTGGCTCTCATTAAGATTGGCAATGGCAGTAGAGTTAACTTTTGGTTAGATCCGCAAGTTGATAAGTTGCCTTTAAATGTGAGATTTCCTAAACTTTTTAGGATTGCTTTCATTCCTAAAGGCTCAGTTACAAACCATTGGGACCACACTTCTTCTTCATGATCTATGGTCTTTCAAAGGCTTTTAAAGGAGGGGGAGATCATGGAATTTCTTGGTCAAATCCTTAATTAATCGTTTGTCTTTATGCTCCCCTTGGAAAGGGGTTGGAGGAAGCACTTTGAAAATCCAAGAGCCCAAGACGAGTTAATATCACGGCTTAGATAATGATTTATGGATTCTTTAATTGTTCGGCTATAATGCAGTGTAAACTTTCATCTCATTACTTGTCTCCCTCAATTTATCCCATTTGTATGTCGAGAAGACCTATGACACCTGTTTAAGCTTTGTGAAAGTAATCCAAACTCACACTTCAATCTAAATTTCTTCATCAATTACTTCGTTTAAACTTGTGAATTTCTCCAAAAATTATCCAAAAACTTGTAAAATTCTAACCATACCAACAAGTCAACATTGTGAACTAACTTTGTGTCCAAATAAATAAATAAATAAAAACTGACAACCAAAAATCGGACAGATGTTTTGCCTTTTCCCCATAAACCTTGAACATCCTTCTCTTATCCTAACTTATTTTCCTTCTTCCTTACATACATAACTACTATTGTATATAACATACACTTTCATCCAAAATTTACCTTCCATTACTTTGTTTAAACGTGTGAATTTCTCCAAAAATTATGCAAAAATTTGTAAAACACGGCCTTTGAACTCACTTTGTGTCCAAATAAAAAACCAAACTACCAAAAATCGAATGGACATTTTACCTTTTCCATATAAACTTTGAATGTTCACTTATCAAATCCTACACTTAGTCCAAACTTCTCTTATACTAACATATTTCCCTATACCTTACATACATAACTACTATTGTATATACAACCCAATGGGTGTCTCCAAAAATTATCTAAAAACTTTTAAAATATTAAATCATGCCAATAAATCTACATTTTAAACTAACTATTTGTCCAAATTAAAAAATGCAATTACCAAAACCCGAATGGATGTCTTACCTTTTTCACACAAATCTTGAATGTCCTTTTATTCAATCTCACATTTTTATCAAAACTTCTCTTATTCTAACTTATTTTTCTTCTTTCTTACATAAATTGCTAACTTTAGGTATGTAATCAACACTCACATTTTAATCTAAATTTCACCTCCCGTTACTTCGCTTAAACTTGTTTAGTTTCTTCGAAAATTATCATAAAGCTCATAAAACTTAAAATCGTACCAGCAAATCTACATTTTTAACTAACTTTATGTCCAAATAAAAAACCCAACCACAAAAATCAGAATAGGTGTTCTACCTTTTCCACACAAACTTGAACGTTCTCTTATCCAATCTCATATTTTAGTCCCAACTTCTCGTATCCTAACTTATTTTCCTACTTCCTTACATATATAACTTTGTGTATATAATCCAAACTTACACTTTAATCCAAAATTCTTGACCCATTGCTTCATTTAAGCTTGTAAGTTTCTCAAAAAACTTGTAAAACTCTAAACCATACCAACAAATCTATATTTTGAACTAACTCTGTGAAAAAATTAAACAAACCCCGATTACCAAAAATCGAATGGAGGTTTTAGGTTTTTCGCACAAACATGAATGTCCTTTTATTTAATCTCACACTTTTCTCCAAACTTTTCTTATCTTTAACTTATTTTTCTTCTTCCTGACATACATAACTAACTTTGTGTTTGTAATCCAAACTCCAACTTTAATCCAAAATTCTCCCCTTATTACTTCGTTTGAACGTGTGAGTTTCTCCCGAAATTATAGAAGAAATTGTAAACCCTAAACCATAACAAACAAAACCTACATTTTGAACTAACTTTGTGTCCAAATAAATTTTTTTTTAAAAAAATCCAACTACTAAAAATGGAATGGATGTTTTACTTTTTCCACACAAATGTTGAACACAAACTTTAATTCAAATTTATCTTATCCTAACTTATTTTCCTTCTTCCTTACATATGTAATCAAAACTCATACTTTAATCCAAAATTCACCACCCATTGCTCCATTTAAACTTGTGAATTTCTCCAAAAATTATGCAAAAACTTATAAATCTTGAAACCATATAACCAGATATACATTTTCAACTAACTTTATGTCCAAATAAAAAATCCAACTATGGAAATCTAAACAGATGTTTTCCTTTTACACAAATCTTCAACATTCTCTTATCAAATCTCAAACTTTAATCTGAACATCTCTCATGCTAACTTATTTTCCTTCTTCCTTACATACATAACAATATGTAATCGAAACTCACACTTTATTCTAAAATTCTCCACCCATTACTTATTTTAAAATTGTGATTTCTCCAAAAATTATCCAAAAACTTGTAAAACTTTAAATGATCCCATCAAACTACAGTTTGAACTAATTTTGTGTCTGAATAAAAAAATCGGACTAACAAAAATCGAAGGGACGTTTTACCTTTTTTACACAAACCCATCCTTTTACCCAATCACACACTTTAATTCAAACTTCTCCTATCCACACATACATAAATAATTAATTTTGTGTATGTAATCAAGACTCAAACTTTAATTTTTTTCAAAAAAAAAAAAAAAAAAAAAAAAAAAAAAAAAAAACACCTCCCGTTACTTCGTTTAAACTTGTGAGTTTCTTCGAAAATATCCAAAAACTTGTAAAACACTAAACCATACTAACAAATCTACATTTTGAACTAACTTTTGTCCAAATTAATAACACAACTATCAAAACCAGAATGGATGTTTTACCTTCTTCACACAAACCTTGAAAGTCCTTTTATGCATTCTTAGTTCTCACATTTTAATCAAACTACTTTGTGTATGTAATCAAATTTTACATTTTAATCCAAAATTCACCTCCAATTTCTTCGTTTAAACTGTGAGTTTCTCAAAAGTTATCCAAAAACTTATAAAACTCTGAAGCATTCTAACAAATATACATTTTGAATTATCTAAGAGTCCAAATAAAAAACCCAACTACCAAAGACCAAATAGATGTTTTACCTTTTTCACACAAACCTTGAATGTTCTCTTATTTAATCTCACACTTTAATCCAAACTTCTCTTATCCCAACATAATTTCTTTCTTCCTTACCTACATAACTAACTTTGTGTATGCGATCCAAACTCACACTTTAATCCAAAACTCTCCTTCCATTACTTCGTTTAGACTTATGGGTTTCTCACAAAATTATCCAAAACCTTGTAAAACACAAACCATACCAATAAATCTATATTTTGAACCAACTTGTAAAACTCAAAACAATACCAACAAATCTACATTTTTCACAAACTTTATATCCAAAAATTACCCAATAACAAAAAAACGACTCTTTTTCACAAAAACCTTGAATGTTCTCTTATACAATTTCACACTTTATCCAAACTTATCTTATTCTAACTTATTTTCGGAAGAAGTTTTGGTTCAAATATCTCATATTTCAGTTTGTTATAACTAACATTTTTAAAGGTCAGCTAGTATATCCTTATAAATACCACTGATTTCAAAATCAAGTTACAGAGTTATCATCATTTTTTAGTTTTTTGCAAACAACAAATCTGTAACCAATCTTCATTAAGTAAAAGATTTCAAATCTTCATGTGAACGTAGGCATTCTTGCCGAACCACGTAAACACTGTGTCTCTTTCTTCTTCCTTTGTCTTTCGTGTTCAATCGAGTAATTCTTTACTGCAAATCGCACGCTAATTGTTTTCATTACAAATTGCATTGAGTAATCAAATTATCTAGTCAATCGTGCATCGATTCATCGCTATCGAGTAGGTTCGAGTACATTATTTTCACCTTCGAGTTGCACCGAGTATTGTTCAAGAACCGTCGAGTACGATCGAGTATTAACTCTGTTGTCATCAAGTTGCATTGAGGATTTAATAGAGGTTAGTCAGACGAGAAGGGAACTTTGATCAAGGATCGAGTAGCAAGCAGTCGAGCATCGAGTTTCGAGTATCGAGGATTTGGCAGAATTGATTTGAGTCATTTCTTCATCTCTTTAACTGTGATCTTGAGTATTTGGGACTTCTGAAGTGTTTTCAGCTCAACAATTATTGGTATCAGAGCTTTAAAGTTCATCAAGGTCAACTTTCTTGGAGCTTCAAGATTTTCAAGAAATCAAGACCTGACACTCGTTCGATTCAGAAATGGTTGTTGCAAGGTATGAGATCGAGAAGTTTGATGGGAAGGGCGATTTTGGCCTGTGGAAGGCCAAAATCAAAGTCATTCTTGGACAGCAAAGAGTACACAAGGCCCTTTTGGACCCATCAACACTGCCAACCACCATATCAGCACAAGAAAGAGAAGACATGGAGCTCACAGCATATGGGTCTCTAGTTCTGAATCTTAGTGACAGTATTCTGAGGCAAGTAATTGATCAAGACACAGCCTACAAGATGTAGGTCAAGCTAAAAGGTCTTTTTGCCACCAAGGATCTCCCCAACAAGATATATATGAGGAAGAAGTTCTTCACGTTCAAGATGGATTCTGCCAAGCCTTTTTCAGAAAATTTGGATGAATTCAAGAGGATAGTCTTAGAGTTCAAGAGCCTTGGTAAGAAAATTGGCGACAAGAATGAGGCTTTTGTGCTATTAAACTCTCTACGTGAAGCCTATAAAGAGGTGAAGAATGCTCTGAAGTATGGAAAAGAATCAGTCACCACTGATGCCATCATTTCAGCATTAAGAACAAGAGAGTTAAAGCTTCAGTCAGTCAAGAAGGAGTAGTCAAGTGTAGAGGGGTTGTTTGCCAAAGGGAAGAATAGAGCCAGTCTAAGGGGAACAAAAACCAGTCAGGTGAAGAGCACAAGCCTAAAACCAAGTTGAGATGCAATTACTACAAGAAAAAAGGTCACCTGATGAGAGATTGTTATAGCCTAAAAAGGAAAAACCAAGAAAAATAGAAGGATCAGAAAGGGAAACAACCAGAAGCATCAGTGGTTAAAGCTTCCTATTTTTACTCTGATGCCTTAGCCTCCACCAGAAATCAAACCAACCAAATCAGTCCTCTTAGGAAGCATGACTGGGTACTAGACTTCGGATGTACCTATCACATGACACCTTTCAGACCTTGGTTTAATACTTACAAGGAAATAGATGGAGAATCAGTATACATGGGCAACAATGAAGCCTGCAAGATAAAGGGGGTTGATTCAGTGTCCTTGAAGCTAAAGGATGGGTCAATCAAGCTTTTAAGAAATGCTAGACATTTACCTTTGCTCAAGAGAAACTTGATATCTTTGGACATGTTGGACTCCACTGGGTGTGAATGCAGAGGAAAAGGTGGAGTTCTTAAAATGATCAAAGATTCCAAAGTTGTGTTGATTGGTGAGAAGGTCAATGACCTTTACATTGTGAGAGGAGTAGAAATGATGACAAGTGTCTACACAGCTTCAACATCAAGCTTGACAGAGGTTGACTTATGGCATAAAAGACTCTCCCATATTAGTGAGAAAGGAATGCAAGCTCTGTCTAAGCAAGGAATCTTTTCCAAAGGTATCAGTGAGCACTTTTCCTTTTGTGAACATTGCATTCTAGGTAAAGCAACCAGGCAAAACTTCACAAAATCTTAGCACACCACCAAAGGAGCATTGAACTATGTCCATTCTGACCTATGGGGACCATCTCCTACACCAAGCCTTAGTGGCTCAAGGTATTTTCTAACCTATATAGATGATTTTTCTAAGAAAAGTTAGATATACTTTCTTAAAATTAAAGACCAAGTATTTGGGAAGTTTAAAGAATGGAAAGCCATGATAGAAAATCAAACATCTAAAACGTTAAAATACTTTAGAATCGATAATGGGCTTGAATTTTGCAATGAACATTTTGATAAATTTTGTAGTGAGAATGGTATTACTAGGCATAGAACAGTAAGGTATACACCTCAATAAAATGGAGTTGCTGAAAGGTTAAATAGAACCATAATGGAAATAGTTAGGAGTTTGCTCTCTTATGCTATCGTAGGGGAAAGTTTCTAGGTAGAAGTTGCATCCTATACCGTGTATACCTGAAATAGGTGCCCTCACACATCTTTAGATTTGCTTACACCTGAGGAAAATTGGACTAATCATCCTCCTAACCTAGATAACCTCAAGGTCTTTGGATGTGTAGGGTTTGTACACCAAAATAAGAGAAAGTTAAAGGCCAGAGAAGTCAAGTGTATGTTTGTAGGCTTTACAGAGGGTGTCAAGGGGTTTAAAATGTGGCATCCTATTGAGAGGAAGTTCTTAGTGAGCAGAGACATCACCTTTAGGGAAGAGGAGATGTTTATGCAAAAGGAGAAAAAGGTAGAGGATGAAGGAGAGTCATCCAATACCAGATTTGAGGTGGAGTTACCATCTGAGCAGCCAAATGAGTCTAACCAACCTAGTAACACAGGAGAAACAGAGGAAAATGTAGAGGAACATGAGGAAACAGCATGTGAGCAACCTGATTTAAGCCAATGTGTCTTAGTTAGGGATAAACAAAGAAGAACTATCATACCTTCAGCTAGATATACTGAAATGAATTATATGAATCTAGTTTTAAATGTTGTAGCAGCTTCTACTAGCCAAAAACCAACTACCTTTGAGGAAGCAACAAGTTGTGCTAATGCAAGGGATTGGATTGAGACAATGAATGATGAGATGCACTCACTAAAGGTGAATGACATTTGGTCCTTGGTTCCTAAACCTGTTGCTTCTAAATGGATTTTTAAACTTAAAAAAGGAGTATCATGTGATCAAAAGCCTAGGTTTAGAGCTAGATTAGTAGCAAAGGGATTCACTCAAAGGGAAGGAATAGACTATGTTGAGATTTTCTCTCCTGTTATAAACAGACTTCCATAAGATTTCTTCTATCCTTAGTTGCTCAAAATAATCTAGAATTGTATCAACTAGCTAGATGTCAAAACTGCCTGTCTTCGTGGACATTTAGAGGAGACAATCTATATGACGCAACTTAAAGGATTTGAAGTTAAAGGAAAAAAATCTCTTTTGTTTACTCAAAAGTCTATATATAGGTTAAAACAATCACTTATATGCTGGTATAAGAGATTCCATGACTATATTTTTAGCATTGGGTTTAAAAGAAGCTCATTTGACATATGTGCTTATGTAAACACAGGTTCTTACAAGGACAAAGTTTACCTACTCATATATGTAGATGACATATTGCTGGCAGGTAGGTCCAAAGAAGATCTAACTCATGTTAAAATCCTCTTAAAAAGAGAGTTTGATATGAAGAACTTAGGAGAAGCAAGCAAGGTCCTAGAAATAGAGATCCATAGGAACAAAAGGGGGTCTATTCTAAGTATCAGTCAGTCCAACTATTGTGAGAAAATCCTTAAAAGGTTCAACATGAATGATGTCAAACCTATGAGTTTACCCATTGCCTGGCACTTTAAGCCTTCCTCAGCTAACTCTCCTAAGGATTCTGACCAAGAACACCAGAAACAGATGGTTGTCATACCCTATAGTCAAGTTGTTGGAAGCCTAATGTATTTAATGATTTCTACTAGACCTAATCTCTCATATTTAGCTAACTTAGTTAGTAGATATATGTTTAATCCTGGTAAGAGACATTGGGAGACTACTAAATGAATCCTAAGGTATCTAGTTTGGTCTAAAAGCTCTAAGTTAGTCTATCAAAGATTAGTTGAACCAAAACTAGAGCTTTACAGATATGTTGATTCTGACTATGCTGGTGATTTGGACAAAAGAAGGTCCTTAACAGGTTACCTTTTCCTTTTTGGTCCTAATCTAATCAGCTGGAAAGCATCACTTCAGCCTATAGTAGCCCTATCTACAACTAAAGCTAAATATATGGCTCTAATTGAAGCAATCAAAAAGGCTCTGTGGCTCAAGGGACTGCTGAAAGACTTTGGAATAGATCAAACAGTAGTGAAACTCTACTGTGATAACCAAAGTGCTATCCGTTTGTCCCGAAATCCATAATTTCATACTAGAACAAAGCACATTGATATCAAATATCACTTTATTAGAGATAAAATTGAGACGGGAGAGATAGAAATTTTAAAAGTCCATACTTCTGACAATGCAGCTGATATGTTAATAAAACCTGTTACAAAGCTTAAATTGTTTAAATGTTTAAAACATATTGGTTTTGAGCTTCCAGACATAGGGTAGACAAACCAGTCAAAATCAAGAAGATCATGAAGATTACAAGGCATTAGAGTCAAGATGGAGAATTTGAAGAAGCTTTGACTCAAATACCTCAGATTTCAATTTGTTTATAACTAACATTTTGTAACGGTCAGCTAGTATATCCTTATAAATATCACTGATTTCAAATTCGAATTACAGAGTTATCATCATTTCTTAGTTTTCTGCAAACAACAAATATGTAAGCAATCTTCATTAAGTAAAAGATTTCAAATCTTTCCGTGGACATAGGCATTCTTGCCAAACCACGTAAACATTATGTCTCTTTCTTCTTCCCTTATCTTTCTTGCTCAATCGAATAATTCTTTACTGAAATCGTGCACCAATCGTTTACATTACAAATCGCATCAAGTAATCAAATTATCAAGTCAATCATGCATCAATTCATCACTATCGAGTAGGTCTGAGTACATCATTTTCACCTTCGAGTTGCACCTAGTATCATTCAAGAACCGTCGAGTACGATCGAGTATTAACTCTGTTGTCATCGAGTTGCATCAAGGATTTAATAGAGACTAGTCAGACGAGAAAGGAATTCTGATCGAGGATCAAGTAGCAAGTAGTCGAGCATTGAGTTTCGAGTATCAAGGATTTGGTATAATTGATTTGAGTCATTTTTTCATCTCTTCAACGTTGATTTTGAGTATTTGGGACTTGTGAAGGGTCTTCAATCCAATATTTTCTTTCTTCCTTACATACATAACTTTGTGTATGTAATCCAAACTCTCACTTTCATCCAAAATTCACCTTCCATTACTTTGTTTCAACTTGTGAGTTTCTCCAAAACTTGTAAAACTCGAAACATACCAACAAATCTATATTTGGAACTAACTTTGTGTCCAGATAAAAAAATCAAAATACCAAAAATCGAATGAATATTTTACCTTTTCCACACAAACCTTGAACATTCTCGTGGATGAAGAAAATTTTAATTATATAACAATTTTACTAACAAATCTACATTTGGAAGTAACTCTGTATCCAGATAAAAAATCAAAATACTAAAGATCAAATGGATATTTTACCTTTTCCACACAAACCTTGAACATTCTCGTGGGTGAAGAAAAATTTAATTATATATCATGAATTTTACCAACAAATCAGGGTTCAATCTTCATAAAATCTGTTCACTTGAATTATCAAGTGGGCACTTATTCATCTTGACACTATTACTGCTTGTAACTCTGGTAAAACATTTGCAACTCTATTCACTAATTGATTTCATCTCTTGTTGGTTACTTCTATTTTGTCTCCTTTATTGTATTTTGAGTATTAGTCTCATTTCATTATTTCAATAAAAAATGTTTGTTTCCGTTTCAAAAAAGAAGAAGAAAAAAAAACATTCTATCCACTCAAATCAATCTTAAAGTGGTCTATCGATGTTTTCACTAACAGGTGATCTTTCCGAGCTTCGGCGAGCGATATATATCGACTTCGCTCTTCGATTCAGCCAGGCAAGAGGCAGAAAACATGGCGTACAGTTGAAGTGACAAACAAATCAGGAAACTGTTTATTTATTTGCTATCTAGACTTGAGAGTAGATTAAGTTGAGAATATAAGCTTACTGTTTGGAGATGAGTCACTAGTGGAAAATGTAAATTACATATAAATAATAAAAACATGTTATGTACATTTTACATGGTGAGTTTTTGTGAGATTCTGGAAGAACAAAATGTTATTCAATGTTATTAAGAAGCCCAAGTCCAAAAGCCTACTATTTGAACTTGTGTTCTTTATTAGGCGAAATCTTTGAAGGTTCTACTTTGAGTCAGTATTCAATTTTCATAGTGTCAATATTTTGATTGATATTTCCACATGTTCGATATCGATATGAAGGGCGAATTGATATTTTCTTTATATCATGGAAAAATCCATGAAACATAAAAAATAAGCAACAAAATATCACAAATCTAAATATTTGTTTAGAAAGCATAAAATGTGTATTTACTAATTTAAATTGATTTTTTGATTTTTTTTTCTTTTATAATTTGTCCAAAAATATCCATAAAATCGACATTTTATTGATATTTTCATTAACATTTTTATAAAATTAAGATTTTGATATTTTTGTTGATATCGACATTTTAAAACTTGATTAGAACTCATTTTGAATTGGATTCTAGGTGAGCTAGGATGCTACTACTCTTCAAACTTCTTGAAGAGTGTTTTTTCTCCTTTAAAATCTATTCTTTAGTGTGATTTTAATTTAAAGACGTATATTTGGTCGCATCTTTAAGATGTGATTCTACAAATATCAAATTACCGCCCAGACGGGGATAAAATAAACTTTAAACTTGAGGGCAATTTTGTAATTTTATGGTTTTGGATTTGTTACGTCTATTTTCGAATGCTTTAATTTGAGGGTGGTAATGAATTACTTTTTGGTTTAGAGATTTTGAATCTAGTTTTTAGGAGTATATATGTATAATCTTATTGTTGGGATTTTATTTTATTTTTGTTGTCGATGATTTATTTCAATTTAATAAATTAAATAACATATTATTAATAAATCTGAAAAAATCGATAAAATTACTGAAGATATAAAATTAACAGATTAATTAACGAACTAGCCATTGTTAAAATATTGACAGTTATTGAAGGGTCAAAGTCAGAGGTCTTCCATTGGGAGCCATTTTGCTTGAAAATTTGTGCAAAATGACCAAAGAAAAAAAAAAAATTCTGCGACGGACTCTTTCTAAAAACTTGTTTGTTATTGATTCTTTTGCCATATAAAATACCACTTTTATCCTCAATATTAAATGCTCTCTTCATGGTATTTTCTATGTCTCTTTTGCTCTTCCCTTCCAACAACAACAAAATGAAGATTCAAAGTTATTTAAAACTAAATATACTTTAGCATTTTACTTACTTTATAAGCATGGTTGGAAAGAACGCGAAAAATCGTATGAAAACGAGTGATCATTTAGTTAAAATGGAGTAGTATCAACAAAGATGTGACAAAAAAATAAAATTATCATTTGCACATAAAAAGTGTGCGACCACTGACATCATCATATGCAATTGCTTACATCAGAATATATGATCACTGATATTAGTGTAAACGTCTGTTGACATCGACGCACATGATCGCTTACATCAATATACATGTTCATTTAGTTTTTATTTTGCAATTTTGTTTTGGTCATATCTTTGTCGATACAATTCCCTTCTTACTAAATGACCACTTGTTTTCATACGTTTTTCCATATTTTTTCCAACTATATATTTCAACTAAATAAAAACCTATATAATCTTTGACTTTATCACTCCAAAAATAAAATTTATCCAAGTTTAAATGTTATAATGCCATTTATATTTATTATTTTCAGCATTTTGTTCATTTTAGTAATTGCATGTTAGTAATTTCATACGCTAATGTCAGCGATCACACTTCTGCTGCACAAACGACAATTTTGTTTTTGTCATATCTTTGTTAATACAACTCCATTTTAACTAAATGACACTCGTTTTTATATAATTTTTCGCGTTCTTTCCAACCATGCTTATAAAGTAAGCAAAATGTTAAAGCATCTTTAGTTTTAAATAACTTTGAATTTTCGTTTTGTTGTTGTTGGAAGGGAAGAGCAAAAGAGACATAGGAAATACATGAGAAGAGAGCATTTAATATTGAAGGTAAAAGTGGTATTTCACATGGCAAAATGGTCAATAACAAACAAGTTTTTAGAGAGAGGTTAGTCATAGAAATTTTTTTGCTTGTTGGTCATTTTGTACAATTTTCCATTTTCTCAATCGGAAGTGTAACCATCGGCGCTGAAAATTTTTATAAAATAACCCAAGAAGCAAAAACTTTTCTATGGATGACCTCTTTCTAAAAACTTTGTTCTCATTGACCTTTTTCACATGTGAAATGTCATTTTTGCCCCCGACTTTAAATGCTTCTCTCCTACTCTTCTTCATCCTTTGATCTTCCCTTCCAACCACCGATCGTCTATAATTTAATACAACTATTTATTCTCAACCAACATTGTACATTAGAAATCAATGCTATTGAATCTTAACCATGGGACAAGTAAACGAATATTATTNTAATAAATTAAATAACATATTATTAATAAATCTGAAAAAATCGATAAAATTACTGAAGATATAAAATTAACAGATTAATTAACGAACTAGCCATTGTTAAAATATTGACAGTTATTGAAGGGTCAAAGTCAGAGGTCTTCCATTGGGAGCCATTTTGCTTGAAAATTTGTGCAAAATGACCAAAGAAAAAAAAAAAATTCTGCGACGGACTCTTTCTAAAAACTTGTTTGTTATTGATTCTTTTGCCATATAAAATACCACTTTTATCCTCAATATTAAATGCTCTCTTCATGGTATTTTCTATGTCTCTTTTGCTCTTCCCTTCCAACAACAACAAAATGAAGATTCAAAGTTATTTAAAACTAAATATACTTTAGCATTTTACTTACTTTATAAGCATGGTTGGAAAGAACGCGAAAAATCGTATGAAAACGAGTGATCATTTAGTTAAAATGGAGTAGTATCAACAAAGATGTGACAAAAAAATAAAATTATCATTTGCACATAAAAAGTGTGCGACCACTGACATCATCATATGCAATTGCTTACATCAGAATATATGATCACTGATATTAGTGTAAACGTCTGTTGACATCGACGCACATGATCGCTTACATCAATATACATGTTCATTTAGTTTTTATTTTGCAATTTTGTTTTGGTCATATCTTTGTCGATACAATTCCCTTCTTACTAAATGACCACTTGTTTTCATACGTTTTTCCATATTTTTTCCAACTATATATTTCAACTAAATAAAAACCTATATAATCTTTGACTTTATCACTCCAAAAATAAAATTTATCCAAGTTTAAATGTTATAATGCCATTTATATTTATTATTTTCAGCATTTTGTTCATTTTAGTAATTGCATGTTAGTAATTTCATACGCTAATGTCAGCGATCACACTTCTGCTGCACAAACGACAATTTTGTTTTTGTCATATCTTTGTTAATACAACTCCATTTTAACTAAATGACACTCGTTTTTATATAATTTTTCGCGTTCTTTCCAACCATGCTTATAAAGTAAGCAAAATGTTAAAGCATCTTTAGTTTTAAATAACTTTGAATTTTCGTTTTGTTGTTGTTGGAAGGGAAGAGCAAAAGAGACATAGGAAATACATGAGAAGAGAGCATTTAATATTGAAGGTAAAAGTGGTATTTCACATGGCAAAATGGTCAATAACAAACAAGTTTTTAGAGAGAGGTTAGTCATAGAAATTTTTTTGCTTGTTGGTCATTTTGTACAATTTTCCATTTTCTCAATCGGAAGTGTAACCATCGGCGCTGAAAATTTTTATAAAATAACCCAAGAAGCAAAAACTTTTCTATGGATGACCTCTTTCTAAAAACTTTGTTCTCATTGACCTTTTTCACATGTGAAATGTCATTTTTGCCCCCGACTTTAAATGCTTCTCTCCTACTCTTCTTCATCCTTTGATCTTCCCTTCCAACCACCGATCGTCTATAATTTAATACAACTATTTATTCTCAACCAACATTGTACATTAGAAATCAATGCTATTGAATCTTAACCATGGGACAAGTAAACGAATATTATTTTCACCTCTTCAGCTTCATTCCCATGGTTAAGATTCAATAGCATTTAAAGTCGATGGTGTTTGAATGAAGCTGAAGAGGTGAAAATAATATTCGTTTACTTGTCCCATGGTTAAAATTCAATAGCATTGATTTCTAATGTACAATCTTGGTTGAGAATAAATGGTTGTATTAAATTATAGACGATCAGTGGTTGGAAGGGAAGATCAAAGGATGAAGAAGAGTAGGAGAGAAGCATTTAAAGTCGGGGGCAAAAATGACATTTCACATGTGAAAAAGGTCAATGAGAACAAAGTTTTTAGAAAGAGGTCATCCATAGAAAAGTTGTTGCTTCTTGGGTTATTTTATAAAAAAATTTAGCGCCAACGGTTACACTTCCAACTGAGAAAATGGAAAATTGTACAAAATGATCAACACGCAAAAAAATTTCTATGACTAACCTCTTTCTAAAAACTTGTTTGTTATTGACCATTTTGCGATATGAAATACCACTTTTACCTTCAATATTAAATGCTCTCTTCTCATATATTTCCTATGTTCTTTTACTCTTCCCTTCCAACAACAGCAAAACGAAAATTCAAAGTTATTTAAAACTAAAGATAACATTTTGCTTACTTTATAAGCATGGTTGGAAAGAACGCGAAAAATTATATAAAAATGAGTGTCATTTAGTTAAAATGGAGTTGTATCAACAAAGATATGACAAAAACAAATTTGTCGTTTGTGCAGCGGAAGTGCGATCGCTGACATTAGCGTATGCAATTACTAACATGCAATTACTAAAATGAACAAAATGCTAAAAATAATAAATATAAATGAAATTATAACATTTAAACTTGGATAAATTTTATTTTTGGAGTAATAAAGTCAAAGATTATATAGGTTTTTTTTTAGTTGAAATATATGGTTGGAAAGAATATGGAAAAACGTATGAAAACAAGTGGTCATTTAGTAAGAAGAGGATTGTATCGACAAAGATATGACCAAAACAAAATTGCAAAATAAAAACTAAGCGAACATGTATATTGATGTAAGCGATCATGCACGTCGATGTCAACAAACGCTTACACTAATATCAGCGATCATATATGCTGATGTAAGCAATTGCGTACGATGATGTCAATGGCCGCACACTTTTTCTGTGCAAATGATAATTTTGTTTTTTGTCATATCTTTGTCGATACTACTCCATTTTAACTAAATGATCACTCGATTTCATACGATTTTTCGCGTTCTTTCCAACCATGCTTACAAAGTAAGTAAAATGCTAAAGTATATTTGGTTTTAAATAACTTTGAATCTTCGTTTTGTTGTTGTTGGAAGGGAAGAGCAAAAGAGACATAGAAAATACCATGAAGAGAGCATTTAATATTGAGGGTAAAAGTGGTATTTTATATGGCAAAAGGATCAATAACAAACAAGTTTTTAAAAAGTGTCCGTCACAGATTTTTTTTTTTTTGGTCATTTTGCACAAATTTTCAAGCAAAATGGCTCCAAATGGAAGACCTCTGACTTTGACCCTTCAATAACTGTCAATATTTTAACAATGGCTAGTTCGTTAATTAATCTGTTAATTTTATATCTTCAGTAATTTTATCGATTTTTTCAGATTTATTAACAATATGTTATTTAATTTATTAAATTGAAATAAATCATCGACAACAAAAATAAAATAAAAATCCCAACAATAAGATTATACATATATACTCCTAAAAACTAGATTCAAAATCTCTAAACCAAAAATAATTCATTACCACCCTCAAATTAAAGCATTCGAAAATAGACGTAACAAATCCAAAACCATAAAATTACAAAATTGCCCTCAAGTTTAAAGTTTATTTTATCCTCGTCTTGGCGGTAATTTGATATTTGTAGAATCACATCTTAAAGATGCGACCAAATATACGTCTTTAAATTAAAATCACACTAAAGAATAGATTTTAAAGGGGAAAAAACACTTTTCAAGAAGTTTGCAGAGTAGTACCATCCTAGCTCACCTAGAATCTAATTCAAAATGAATTCGAATCAAGTTTTAAAATGTCGATATCAATAAAAATATCAAAATCTTAATTTTATAAAAATGTTAATGAAAATATCAATAAAATGTCGATTTTATGGATATTTTTGGACAAATTATAAAAGAAAAAAAAATCAAAAAATCAATTTAAATTAGTAAATACACATTTTATGCTTTCTAAACAAATATTTAGATTTGTGATATTTTGTTGCTTATTTTTTATGTTTCATAGATTTTTCCATGATATAAAGAAAATATCAATTCGTCCTTCATATCGATATCGAATATGTGGAAATATCAATCAAAATATCGACACTAAAGTAGAACCCTTCAAAGACTTCGCCTAGTAAAGAACACAAGTTCAAATAGTAGGCTTTTGGACTCAGGCTTCTTAATAACATTGAATAACATTTTGTTCTTCGAGAATCTCCCAAAAATTCACCATGTAAAATGTACATAACATGTTTTTATTATTTATATGTAATTTACATTTTCCACTAGTGACTCATCTCCAAACAGTAAGCTTACATTCTCAACTTATTCTACTCTCAAGTCTAGATAGCAAATAAATAAACAGTTTCCTGATTTGTTTGTCACTTCAACTGTACGCCATGTTTTCTGCCTCTTGCCTGGCTGAATCGAAGAGCGAAGTCGATAGATATCGCTCGCCGAAGCTCGGAAAGATCACCTGTCAGTGAAAACATTGATAGACCACTTCAAGATTGATTTGAGTGGATAGAATTTTTTTTTTTTCTTCTTTCTTCTTCTTCTTCTTTTTTTGAAACGGAAACAAACCTTTTTATTGAAATAATGAAATGAGACTAATGCCCAAAATACAATAAAGGAGACAAAATAGAAGTAACCAACAAGAGATGAAATCAATTAGTGGATAGAGTTGCAAATGTTTTACCAGAGTTACAAGCAGTAATAATAGTGTCAGGATGAATAAGTGCCCACTTGATAATTCAAGTGAACAGATTTTATGAAGATTGAACCCTGAACTGAGAATCATTCTTAATGTGGGATAATAAATAGACTTACAGCAATAAGTTTTCCTTCATTTTCGGGTCGTTTCGCAACCTTGATCGCAGCAGCTGCTGCAGCACCGGACGAAATGCCCACCTACAAAGGAAGTTGCAGTCACTTTTGGCAAAGCATCTGATTTTGGTATCAGAAGTAAAAATAGTTCCAAGATGATCCTAAAAGAAATATTATAGTATACCAGAAGGCCTTCTTTTAAAGCAAGTAGCTTTGCAGTTTCAATTGCTTCCTCACTCGATATCTTACACAAAATAAATAGTAGAATGGAAGGTTAGAAGTTGTAGGAAAAATGCAAGTGCCCAATGAGAAAAGTCACAAGTAGTAGGCCAAGTGATGAATTTCAACATGTATTCAAACTTATGTTTAAATTAGTAGTGGCAATAACTAAAACGAATGTTGCTAAGAGTATTTAGAAGCTAAAATGAAACAAATGTATGAAAGTCAAATGAATAAAATGGAATATTTAAAAGGTTTTAGACCATAATAAAACAAATATACATGAGCCTTTTACCAGAAATAATTGTTGCCAAGAGTCTGAGTTTGACTTAGAAGACAACACTTCCATTTTTTTCTTTATGAGATGGACACTAAGCCATACAATCAGTAAGAGATTATTAGTACAATTCAGGGAAATGCCAAAAATTTTAAGAAATGTTTTTAAAAGATTATATCATTATATGTACTTCGTTTGGTGTGCTATAATGGTCAAGTATAAGTTGGAGCTTTTCAAGTTTTATAAAGATGTTTGGATTGTAACTTATGGTTAAACATATTGGAACAAGGTGCTATAATAAGAACCAATTTGCTCCTTTTGCCTAAGCCAGTAAGTCCAAATGATGAAAATGAGTGGCTAGTCTTGCAAAATTAGAAGAGATCAAACTAAACAGCTAAGAATAACATTTAACTACTCATCTAGTTTCTAGCCACGACCATTAAGTTGGTTCTGTGACTTACTTGAATAACCTCGTCGAGCAATTCGACGTCCAGAATCGAAGGGATGATACCAGCACCAATCCCTTGTATGAGATGGCGGCCTTCAATGCAAGAACATGTAATGGTCAGCACTTAATGAGGCCAATAAAGTATTGAAAGAGCAATCCAATTTTACTCGAAACATTAGTTGATGAGGTGCATAAGGTGAAATGGAATGCATTCTTTTCAGTCGACACTATACTCAAAATCTTTGAGGGTAAGTCTAATATTTTCATTACCATCGTCCACACCATCGATATTCACACAAGACCCAGTGAGCAGACAATGAATGCAATGAATACATAATATAATAATGGCAACAACAAGAATTTGAACTTGAGATCTCCTCCTATAATAACATAACATTTTACACACTACCTCTACCCAAAAGCTTAATTTATTTTAAACAAGAAACAACTTCTTGTTGATATTAGAGTTTTATGCTCAAATACCAACTTGCATATGGGAAGAAATAAAACTACTGTATTTCTTTTACATATGGAATCAAATACAAGATCATCTTCTATGGAAGAAAGACCATCAACCAATAAAGGAAAAAACTACAGATAAAAATAACAAATACACAAGTATTGCGCAACCAATATTACAAAAGACATATATGAAATCCAACAGTATCAATAAGAAGTTTCTTGTAAAAAAATATTAAAAAATTCAAGCTATTTTAGTTCAAAGATGCCGTCTCTTTCATTATCCTTCACACTCGTTAATCTTTCAAGAAGGTTTCATTAATTTCAATTAGTGTCTCTGAAATTAGTTTTTAGTTATGCCCTTTGTTCTGAAGTAATGTTTTCTAAAAAGCACAGACACGACACAGAAACGAACACACATCAATTTCTTAAAAAGTAAGATACAAACACGTTGGGGACACATGTTCAAGCCATATTCGAAATTAGAAAAAAAAATTCAAGATATGATTTTTAGCATGTAGGAAGGAGAAAGGGGGTCTGAAGGTTTTTGGTGGGTTGTTTTAGCTGAGTGTAATCGAAGGAGAGGTTCCCAGCTCTCTGTCCTGACAATGGTCGTCCTTTTTCTTATTTTAGAGCTGTTTTGCTTCATCTTGGTTAATTAACAACTATTATTAAAAGAATATCAAGAACAACGTTCTTGATCTGTTTGCTCTGTTTGTGTGTGTGGTTCTGTTCTCGTGTTTCTGAAGGTGAATTCCTGAGGGGGGAACCCTAACAAAATCTTTTGAGTCACATTTTCATCCTCTGCACCCTTACAAGCTTTGCTAGCAAGTTGCTGCCCCTTTCGGCTGATTAGGTCTTTAATCCTGATGACCAGCCTTTCAAGAAGGTAAAGAAGACTTTGTGGCTCCACTTCAACAGATCCTTCATCTAGGTTTTATGGAGTCACTTACAAATACAACCAAAGTGTATTTGGAAGTGTTTTATATACCATGAAATTTTCTTTGCAGAAATTGCTTAATCTATCCATAGAATTTTTAAAGTAATTAACATAAAATTTAGAGTGAAGAAAAAGGATAGGGGAAGGCTTGTAGCAACGAACTCACCGGGTTGTCCTCCACTCAACACTGCACTTTCAACTGGTTCTACTCCATATACCTACATTTGAAACACTTTTGAGTTTTGTCCAAAGAAATATGGGTGCGTTTATGATGAGTTTTGGAAGGGAAATGCACCTTTCTAAATTTTCATGGTTACTTAACCAAGAGTGATTTTGAAAATTCTAAAAACACTACCGTGAGTTTGGGGTGGCTTTGAAAAAAATATGGTTAACGAAAGCACTTTTTCTATGTGCACGTAAAAAAAATCACTTAGTGCTTCTCAAGCACTTTAAATGTTATTTATTTTTTTCATATAAATTCTCTAAAACGCAAACCATTTCATTGATGTGGTAAAACGTAAAGAATTTTGAAAATACTTTTAATTATTTAACCAAACTTTATAATATATAGAAAAGTGCTTTTAGTGGAGTAAATGTTGGACTAAAAGCACTTTTGTACTTCAAAAGTTATTTCAAACTCACTCTTAAAAGCATTGAAAACAGTGTTCCACTTAAAACTCCACTATCTCAAACGATATCCCAACCTTTATTTTTGGGTTCTGCTCCTTAAGAAACTTCCCTGCACCAGTTATTGTCCCCCCAGTCCCAATCCCAGCGACCAGCGCATCAACTTTTCCACCTGAATCTTTCCATATCTCCACCCCAGTTGTTTCATAGTGAATCTAATGAAATTAGGAAAAAAAAGTAATTAAATAATTATCTTTTCAACTGATCAAATATTGATACAGGAGCAAACATGAAATCTGATGGAAGGATATATCAAATTACCTTTGTATTGGCAGGGTTGTCAAATTGCCTCAGAAAATATCCATTGGGTGTGGATTTTTCAAGATCGTCAGCCATCTTTAGAATTGCTTCACCACTCATTTCCGGGTCGGGGATACGTAACTCCGCTCCAAAAGCAAGTGCCAGAATTCTTCTCTCCACACTGAAGAAAGCTGGCATTATGAGAATAAGTTTGTAGCCCTTGATTGCTGCAACCCATGCCAGTCCAATGCCGGTGTTTCCAGCTGTGACCTCAATGAGAACAGTCTTTTGACCCCACACACAAACAAAAGGTCAGTTTCCATAATCGCAAGCTTTTGAAAACAGGACGGAAAATCTAGTAGATTCCTAGTATTGATCAACATGACTAATCCAACTGATTCACAATTTTCACTGAAATGTATAATGTTACTGTTAGGAATCTAACTACTATTCACGATGGAGCACACATTACAGACGTAGGCCTGCTAATTCAAGAAACCTTGCTACTCTCCAACTAAAACTGTAGCCAGCTTAAGATAATGGCGAGTGAGGTAACTGCCCAAGGCCCCAAAGTTTTAAGAGATCCATATAATTCGATATTGAAGCCTTGTACGTGAGCTTAGAGATATGAAAAGACTCGTAAATATATACATGTATGGTATACATGTATGGCATTTTGTCGCCTACTGTGCAGTTTCAAGTTCTCAAGTCTCTATTACCTGAGACTGAAAAGGTTAAGAATTAAATGATCTACATTTGCATGTGGTACACTATTATGTACCTTCCCTGGTGTTATCAGACCCTTATCCTCCGCGTCTTGTATCATACTGAGTCCGATCCTGCAATCCAGAGATATAACAGGAAAACAGGATATGAGTTCACTTAATTTATTACTTTTTTTTTTTGTTACGAATTCACTTTATTAATGGAGAATTTATTACCGGTCTTTGACACTCGAACAAGGCTCCATTGACTCTAGTTTGGCTGCAATCTTGGCAAAGCAGTTGTCTACAATTTTATTGAGATAGACCATAGGGGTATTGCCTATTAGCTGCAGGCCGAAAACCATCCATCAAGAAAAGGGAAAGAAGAAAGATAGCCTATAGGAAGTGAATCAAGAAAAAAGAAGAGTTGAAGAGGAAGTCTAAAGCATAAGCAGCCAAGGAGGTAGATATTACTTCAGTGGCATCAGTCTTGATTGCACATTTGTCCTCCATGAGTATAGTTAAGTTCGTTTCTGCACAAACTACGAGCGAAACAGTGAAAAGATAGGGAGAAAATCTGAAAAAAGAAAGGACAGTAAAAACTTACCACAAAATCACATAGAAGTAAAACGTGCTAGCTAAAATTTTCTTTTGATTAAAAAAAAAAGAACTTGAGTTGGCCTAGTAGTGAATGTGGGATGATAAAAATAGTAAGTAACTTAGAATGAAGGAGTTCAATTCATAGTGGTCACCTACTTAGGATTTAATATCTTTCTAAATAATCAAATGTAGTCAGACGATTATCCCTTAGAATAGTCACAAGATGGCATGAGCACTCATAACCCAAGAATTGCATACAATTGGATAACATGACTCTGAAAGAAAAACCTCCAAGATGTTAAGGACTTGAAATATCTGGAGTTGACTTTGGGGTGGGATGGAAAGCCTTCAAACAATTAGTGGAGGTAGGCTTTGGGGTAAGATGAAGACTTTCCTAGGATAAGTGGGGTAAGCCATGAGCATGGGAAAATTAACAAAAAGTTGGATAACAGACTTGGAAGCTCCAAATGGGAAAATGAACAAACAAAGAAAGTTTCCATGAAATAAAATCCAAAAAAGAAAAAAATGTTGAGATGAAGAACAAAGTGGCGTACAGACAATACAAGCAGCAAAAAATAAATTGAAACCACCATCCCAAAGCCATCATCATTGAATATCGAGAGTAAATCATACAAAGAAACAGAGAAATAGAAAACCCAGAAGACAAATTGTCCAAAACATGGAAAAGCAAAAGTTCACAGATCACTAATATCAACAGAAAATCCAACAAGATCGACAATCAAAGTTTAACAAAAACAAAGCAGCAGCCCCAAAATGGAACAAGGGAGGAGAGTAATGGTCAAAGGTAACTCAATTAACCTTTAGCGTTATCAGTCAATGAATTTGATCTCCATCAACAAAGCCACTGCAAGAAAACATGGTAAAGCTTGTGGCAGTGTATATAATAATAATACTACATGGAAAATGGGGGAGGAGCTTAGTCAACGAATTGGGTTAGGTAGAAGCTTACCAACGGAAGTTGAATTCAGAGCAGGAGAATATTTGTTGGATTTTAATGGTTGCGGCGCCATTTTTTGCGCCATTGTGCTGAGCAAAGAGAAACATGGGGGCCAAGGCCAAGCGATTTACGTACAAATCTGATCACATTCGAACCACAAGATGAATATTGAAAATCTTCACGTTTTCCCAAGTCAATTTCGTATTTACAAATTCACTTCATTTGGGTCCGTTGCCCATCGATGAAAGGGCAAAAAATGGCAAAAATACGCGCCAAAGCTAAAAATGTGTTTAAATAATAAAAGTGAAGTGTCATGTCAATAGACAATATATTTAAAATATGGTTAAGAAACTATTTGTGCAAATATCCATGTCAAATTGAGTTTAATCCAATGGTAATTGACATGATCTTTAATCTTAAAAGATGGAATTTGAACCCTATCACTACGGTTGCTGTGTTAAACAAACTATACTACTAAACTTTAGGGGCCTATTTGGGAGATTGAAATGTAATTAGGATGAATGTGATCGTGGAGCATGAAAATAGTAGAGGTTTTCCCAAATAAAATGCAATTAATAGTGTAAATCGATACACTAACAAAAGTTCAAAGTTTGAATTGATACAATTGTTTTATCGGGGTTTAAACTGATATAATCCTAAAATTTATAAATTGATATTGTTACAGGTGGATTTTAAAACCAAGGACAAAAGCGTCAATCAGAAAGATAAAAGAAAGTGGGCTAGGAATCAAATAAATGGGTCGGTCTCATCTCGACCGAGGTCAAGGCTAAGGCCAAGCCTAAAAGAAGGCCCATCAATTGAGGCCCAAAAGAACAAGTACGTAAGGAAGAAGCTCAAACCCGCCCAAGCAAGAAGACCAAACCGATTGGGCTCGATCCGAGCATAATTCGCAGTCCGATGAAAAACCCTAATCAGATAAGGAATATGAGAAGGATCGAAGCCTATAAATACGTGATTATAACTCCATATGAGGTAACTTAAACTTCTGACTTCTTCTCTCATTCTACAATTCTCTTATCGACTTAGGCATCAAAGTCTTTTTTCCTTTGTTTTGCAAATCCTCTCTTCCCTAAATTACAAATTTACAGTTGATGTCACGTGGAGGTTAGGTGCATTTTTCCTTGGCCAAAATTTGGCATCAACAGTTGGTATCGTCTGTTGGGACGAGAGTGATCTACCAATTCAAAATTAAGAATCTTTACAAAATTAAAGAAATAAAGGCTACGATGGCCTAGTTCCTATAAATCATGATAAAGAAAAAAAATGTTGAAAATGGAAGCCATGGGTAAATCAAATCCTCATGACCAAAATCAAAGGAGGCCAATGTGTTAGAGAGTCGAAGTTGAGTTCAAAATGACTTAGGTCGAGGCTACCAATGTCGAGGTTGAGACTATCAAGGCAAAGATCGAGGTGACCAATGCTGAGACTGAAATGACCAATGCAAAGGCTAGAAAGCCAAGGCCAAGGCTGAGGTCGAGGCCAGGCTACCATTGTCAAGGCAAAAGATATCAAACTAAGGCCAAGGAGACCAAATTGAGGCCAAGAACCAAGTCCGAGGTTGAGGCTCAAAATTATTAATTGAGCATGAAGTTATGACCAAAATTTCACAAGGGGCTAACCAAGACCGATAATGAATGCATCAAGGAACAATATTTTCACCGTCCAAACACATCTAAGTACACCATGCGCACTATAGAAGATGAACAAGACCAAGGCCAACCTCAAGCACATAAGGGTTAGAGATCACCCTATCTTAACGTCTAGGAGGTTGCATGAACCCTAAGTATCCAACGTTGAGGTTGAGGTCAACATCGAGGCTGACTTACTGAGGTTGAGGCTAAACTAATCGATAGGATCACAAAGCGGCACAATAAAGAATATACCAAATAGGGTCTAGATTGTTAACTCATAACTACAAAATAGTAAAACCTTAAGCTGAAAGTGACAACTAAGAACAAAAGTGGGCAAAAGGGTTGGCTACGACCCTTACCAAGTGTCTGGACAAGTTTTACGCATACCTTTACCGAAGAGATCATTTTAGGATCGGGATACAATAAAATAAAGATGCTCGGTTGAGGTCGAGGTTGAGGCCGACCCTTGTTAAGTGCCTAACGGTGTAAGTTTTACGCATGCCCCGACCCAAGAGATCATATTAGGCTTAGAGTATTGAAAAAAGAAGACTTTCAGCCTTGGCCAAGGCCAAGGTTGACCCTTGTCAAGCGTAAAATCGGGCGTTCATCTTGACTCGTTAGGTTATCTAGCTAGTATGAAGTGAGTCCAAATAGTGGCATAACGGCCACTCATGGTAGTGACTCCCAACAGTAATGACGATGACAAGTACAAAAGAATGTGTGAACTAGACACCACTTCCTGTTGATGGAGTTAGTATCGAGAACTCGATGGGAGTGATTATGAGTGAGATATGACGAGGGTGCTAAATGATTGAGATATACCCGTGCACCTGCTGATACACACCATAAAAAATTTGGGGGGAGGGGAGGGGGAGTTCACCTTCCCCTTTGTTCTTTTGGTTATATTAATGAATGATTGGGAGTGGGATATGACGAGGGTACTTTGTATGTGTTAACCTAGTTGAGATACACTGAACCACACCGTAGGGAAAAAGGGGGGAAATAGTACATCCCCCCCTTTATTCTATTTATTATATTAATGAATGATTGGGAGAGGAATATGATGAGGATACTATATGTGTGTCAACCTAGCTGAGATACAATGGTGCACCTACTGAGCCACAACCTAGGAAAAAAAAAGCAAAAGAGGTAGAAGGTTTTAGAAGGATGGAATTCTCTAGCTTTTTATATTAGAGAATTTCTACTCAAAATGGTTTAATATAAGCACAATTTGAATCGAAGATTATTGTGATAACATAAAGATATCAACAACATTTAGTAGTTTTTATGGATAGTTTTGAAGAAATTTATGTTTCACCAATGATAGGAATATATTAGAATCAAGTTGACGTCTAATAGATATTCTACCATGTCATCTCAAAATTCTGTCAATTTATGAAATTTTTGAAGGAACTCATTTACCAGAGATCCATAAGCGGAAGCGGATCATTCAAATTCCATTTAGATTGAAAACACAAATTTACAGCAAACATACAGTTTAGGCATTCTAAGTAAAATTACAACATGTTTTTTAAACAAGAAATAGAGATCAGGTGATTATACCTTTGAAGAACGCTTCTTGTACAATCTTCGAACAGTCACGAACTCTTCAAATAGCAACAAAGACTTGAAGACCCTCTTCAAGAAAATCGCAAACCAAAAGGTTGAAGACACTACCACTTGGAATCCTCGATATTCTCAGGATGAGAACCCAGAAGTGGTGAGCTTTGACTATTTTGGTTAGGAGGGAGTTTGAGAGTTTAGAGGAGGAAGACAATTGAGGAAGAAGCACTATCGTATATTTTCTGCTTCAATCGCTTAGTGTCTCTGTTTGTCATGTAGTCTTGTTTGTTTCGTATGGAAGAAAATAAAAACCATTTTTATTTTATTCCAATTTCCATAAAAACTGTATAACCATCCACTAAGGTGGTTTGAGAGAAAAAATGGATTAATTATCCAAAATAATAAATAATATAAATAAATATGATAACCAACTTATCATATTATGTATATGACCTATAGTTTTAATAGTGCAGCATATACAATATAAATCATAGTTCTTTTCCTCCATTTTATGGAATTTAATATAAATCATATTTATATTAAATTTAATAACTATAAATCTCATTCATAGAAAATATATTTGAATCACATTCAAATATTTATTCCTTCAATTAAACTATAATATATCAAATATATTATGTCAACTATATCATATATAATTAAATTCACTCTTATTAATTTGAACAATTCAAATTAACCCAAAAACTGATTCTCAACTAAATCTTTTTGAGCTATCAAGGGGTCCTTATGGACCTGTAGCTTGAAGCTCCAATGGTACGTGAATAATTAATTAAACTCTTTAATTACATTATCCAGTTTAATTAATTATCCACCATCTGTTAACTGTCGGGCACTCCACTAAAGACCGACAGCTGCACTCTTCGCACTACATATATATTTCTGTATCCATTGGATATAATCAATAGTACGATGATCCTTCACAAATTGTTCAAGACCCGGAATCAACCCATAAGGGAGCAATTTATCTACTTATCCCTGCTTCGAGGAAGGAGCGAATTCCATCTTATGTAGTCGAGTTCCCAGCTCCCCAATCAGACAAATCCCCAAAATGGTAGACTTATTGAGTCGGAAATCTGACCACTCTCACCAATCCAAATCAAAGGATTGACCTCATAGGCAGGAGTTTACAACTCACTCAGGATTAAGGTCATGTTACCTATAGTCATCCTAGTGAAATGAAAGTCTCTATTATGAACGGTATTATATAATGAGACTAAGGGGTTGTTTAGGGCGCTACGATGATATAGGATGTGGGGAGTTCTGATGTCTGGAGAGTTCTGATGTCTGGGGTATTCTGATATCTGCATTTGGGTGTGTAGAGTTGTTATGTCTGAGTTGATATGTCTATGTTTGGGTATGCAGAGTCATTATGTCTGAGTTGATATGTATGTGTTTGGGTGTGCTGAGTTGTTATGTCTGAATTCATATGTTTGTGTTTGGGTGTACAGAATTATTATGTCTGAGTTCATATGTTTGTGTTTGGGTGTACAGAATTATTATGTCTGAGTTCATATGTCTGTGTTTGGGTGTGCAGAGTTGTTATGTCAGTGCTATCTGGTTCAGTTTTTGTACTCTATAATAATTTGCCTATATGAACACTATTTTTTTTAATCTTATAATCCAATTATTGTATCCATCCTATTTGGAATAAGACAATGATTGCATTTTTTTTATTCTTTCCAATTTCAAGATATGGTATACAGTTTAATTTTATATTATTCATTCCAAATTTCTTATCAAAGAAAGCCAAATGACTTTACAAAATAGTGTTAATTTAGACCGGATATAAAATTCATTAAATTCATTCCACTGATAAAAAAAAATTAGACCAGATATGAAATTCATTAAATATATTCCCCTCAAAAGATTTTACATAATTTGATGGCCTTATACATGACCATTTAACAACTTGGTTAGAAATATTTTCATCCATATCTAAGGGTCACATACCATAGGCCATTTGTACATGTCACAAAAAATCAATGAAATTAAAAACCTATGGTATAAGAGACTAGGGGAAGTTAAAAAAAATAATAACAAACCAACTTGCAAACACCAACAAAAAAATTAATTAGTCAGGCCCAACAAACGCATGTAATACCTTTTCCTTAATGGTGGTGGAATGGCTAGAAAACCATTTGTTTGCTGAATATCATTCACCAACAAATCTATAAGGCTCAATTGATTGTCCTCCTCTAAAACCTCAACTTCGTAGATCTGTTCGATGACCTCCTGATGCCTCTTGAGCTCCAATTCAAATTTCTCTTTCTACCATTGTACAAGTTTCTCCATTTTCTTTCCTACACGTCCATTGTTGTGCGTACAATGTCAAGCATTTCAGATTGGAAGGGAGTCCTCTTGCGTTTCATTCCTCTGATATCGTTACTTGATCCAGTATGCCTACTGATGGGTGTATCTGGGAAAACCTCATCCATCCCATCAACGTTGCTCATTAACCTGTGATCCCAATCGAATATCCTCCAAATGTTCATCTGTTGTAGATGTTTGATCGTACGGGGTGTCATTGCCTTCACCAGTGGCCCTATCTTTCCCAAATACAATTGAAAGCTCATCATAGTGGGGAAATCGTTTGTGTCTCAGACCCTCCGCGTTGGGATGGGACTACAAACAGGAACATATATTATATTAGAACATGATATTATATAAGATAGAGTTCACTATTGTAAGATAATAATACTATAATGTGTTCACTTACCCGAAGCCATACATCGAAAAACTCTTTCTCTACTTCCACACATTTGAACTCATCGTTCCAACCAAATCCACTGCATGCATTACTCAGCATATTAGCGATTGCACAATATTATCGCTTTAAAAATCTAACCTCACACTCTATTGTCGACAGCCTGATGGAAGAGCTAGGAATTTTTTCCGTAAGTAAACGTTGTAGCTATTGTAGATAGCCAGGCTTGAATGCTCCATTATCAGCTTGCCAACCTATTTCTACCAAGTGTAATAGTGATTCCACTAATCGTGCATCTTCAACCTTTGTCTAAATATGTTTTGTCATTTTCTCACATCCTGCCATTTAGCTACATACGTATAACTTAATAAAATAAATTGGGCACAGTTAGATAAACAAAGTTTGAGTACAAATAACATAGAACATGTTTCATCATTCACATGAACCAATTAACACAACATAAATTAAGATAATTCAATATAGTTAGATTGTTTGAACCGAAAAATAACATAGTCTAAAAGTAGGAGGAAGTTATTCATAGTAAAGCTAATTGAACAATAAACTTTGTGTTTATGATTCTCGTTCCCATACGTCGAACATTTCCATCTCTAACTCATCCCTAAAATTGGTCCATTCGTTGGATGTTTCAATAAATTGTATATTTTCATCGCCAAGCTCGTTAGATGTAGAATCTTCATCATCCGTTGTTCCAAAAATTGTAGTCTGGCCCATCTCCCTTATTATCAGGTTGTGCAGCAGGCAACATGTTGTTATTGTTCTATATTGGATCTTAACTGGGTAGTAGGACTTCCCATGTAGTATCGCCCAACGACCTTTGAGTACACCAAATGCTCTTTCTATGCAATTTCAAGTGGATGAATGTTTCATGTCAAAAAAAATCACATGGATTGGTCGGTGCATTTCCAGCACCATGCCATTCTGAAAGATGGTACCGCTCTCCTCTATATGGTGCCAATAATCCCTTGGCATTGGGATATTCAACATCACATAGGTAATAATAACCTAGGCATGGTATACATAAAATTGTTGGAAAACTATCTACTCTTGAATCCAAACAATGGAATCACAAAAGTCTATACCCTTAGGAACCTTCAACCTCGTGTGGTCGAGAAATTGCACCCCTAAGCACTCTAGAATCGGCTACAGACCCTTCCCACCCTGGTAGCACAAATATGAACTCACCAGTTGGTGAATAGATGACAAGCACATTCGTGGCTATCTTACCTTTCCGGGTACGATGGCGGGGACGATCAGCTTCACTTACATTGACCTTTATGTATGTGTCATCCAATGCACCCAGATAGTTCTATACGGGATCATATGTTGACAAAGGGATAAACATTTCCTAGTTTTCTAAAAATCTAGAACCTAATATTTAATTGGGAGTGGAATTAAAATTGTTGTAATACCTCAAACCACTTCCACCTATTGTCAGTGCAGTCACTTGTGACAGGCTCCGGTTTTTTCAACAGTAATTTATAAAGTTATAGTACTGCGGTCAGAATGGACCTAAAATGCCTTGAAACAATTTCACCAGACCATGCGAACTGTCGCCCAACTACTCGGTTCTTAATGTCGTGCACTAAAATGTGAAGAAAAATTGCCACCATCTCTTGGACTTCAACGCATTGACTAAGTGTCAAACGACCAGTGGTCCTAAGCATGTTATAAAGGATGAAGAAAGTCCATCTATTCATTTGTGTGCTCTCGCGACAGCAGACGTCATTCTCATAAATAAGCCGAAAGAAGTTTAGCTGTCTAATTTGATGTCTAATGTAGGAGGGCTGGTTCTCTATTTTACGATGGTCATTTAGTAATAAAGCCAACGTTAGGAATAGTTGTCGTTGGGACGCGGTGATGATTGCAATGAGAGTAAAGACTTCTTCATTTTCCATATTTTAGGATAGAAACCTAAATCCCTAGGATACAAAAGAAAAACTAGTTTTATCAAGGATGGATCTAAATTGAAATACATTACTACAAATTCATGAGTTATTTGATAGTTTAACTAGTAAATTGGTAAATTAATCATTTCATCCTTAAATCCATAGATAAAAAAAAAAAGGTAAGAATTTACATTTGAATTATATTAAAAATCTATAATTTACATTTTATTAATCTATTCACAAGTTGGTCAAAGGTATTGAAAGTTGTTGCATTAGCCATAGTTGATCAAAAGTCCATATTTGTTTCAAATCTTTACTGAGAAGGAAACGTTTCAAAGACTATTTTTAATTCAATAATTTACATGGTGCAACTAAAATGAATAGTTACTTAATTAAAACATGATTATATTAATTAAACATTTCAAAATTATATTGATTACTACAAATGAATAAATTAATTAAAGACATCATTATATGAATAGTTAATTAATTGAAGACATGGTTATATTACAAAGATAGTTTAAAAAATGTTTCAATTTTTTTTAATTAAACATGATTATATTAATTACTAAAATTGAATAAATTAATGAATAAATTGATTAGAATAGTGATAATTGACCATAATTTGTATATTGATAATTTATACTAAAATAATGAAAAATGATTAGTTAATTTGTATATTGATAATTTATACTAAAATAATTAAAAATGATTAGTTAATTTGTATATTGATCATTTATACTAAAATAATGAAAAATGGTTAAATAACATAAAAATCATATTGAAGAGTACAAACAATTACTATGTCAAAAAATGATTCAATTTAGATTATAATTAATAATAATTAATATGATTTTAACGATTAGATAACCTCCATTAAAAAAAAAAAAGCCATATTGTTAATTTGAATTTACAAAATTAATTTATCGAAGGTCAATTTGGGTATTACGATTACTAGTAGCATCGAAAGCATCTAAAATTGAAAAATTAATAAACAACCTATTACACAAAAATTGATAATGCAAAAAATGTTAAACAGTGAAAAATTAATAAACAGTCAATAAGACCAAAAAAAAATGTCAAACAGACGTGTAAACAATGAGGCACGCCAAAAAAATACAACTAAAATGGAATATAGGGAATACAAAAACAAAAACAAAAACAAAAAGTAACACACTAACTGCAAACTAATTGAATGTTCTCGATTAGTATAGGTTATATAACAAAACAAAAAACAGAAGTTAGAAAAAATCTACAAATACTTAAAGTGTAAGAAGAGAACTAGTTGGAATGGAGAAGTACCTATGTAACTTTGATGAAGTAGTCTTTGGATGGAGAGTCCACGGGTTACCGAATCAAAACACAATGAGGCACCCTACCACCCACCAAAGAACCAAAAGTTAGGAAGTTAATAATATGAGAATAACAAAACCAAAGAATAGAAAGTAGAGAAGGAGAAACCAAATTAAAAAACTTACCAGATTAACAAATTAAATCTCGGACAATGGAGGCTCTCAACAAAGAAAGAAGGACCAATGTTGTTATATAGGAAGAGGGGTGGTTGTGATTAATAACAACCCCTACAAATATTAAAAACTAAATAGTGTGACTGGCCTCAGAATTATCATGTAAATGAACTCAAATCCAATTAATAAGTTGGTTAAGTCATTAATGAATCATGGGTAGTGGAAATATGCAAAAAAAAAAAAAAAAAAAATGATGGTGTGCATTTTAATAAATGAGGTTGGTGGACAGTTTAATAAATGAAGTAATTAATAATGCATAATATTGAAAATGTGCAAAAAAATTAATAACTAGGACTAACACAATTCAGGGCATTAGGATTAGAACAACAAGATATAGAATAGAGAATTAGTAGGTAAATTTACATAGCTGGAAAATCAAATATACAGAACAATAGAGAACGAAAGAACGATAGAAAACGAATGCATGAAAATGAAAATTTGAAGGGAAAGA
This sequence comes from Benincasa hispida, assembly GCF_009727055.1. Classification (NCBI taxonomy): domain Eukaryota; kingdom Viridiplantae; phylum Streptophyta; class Magnoliopsida; order Cucurbitales; family Cucurbitaceae; genus Benincasa; species Benincasa hispida. The sequence continues at coordinate 53,683,902 of NC_052350.1, read as the reverse complement.
CAGAGAAGAAGACACAATTCAAGGCATTAGGATTAGAACAACAAGATACATAATAGAAAATTAATAGCTAAATTAAACATGGCTGGAAAATCAAATACACAAAACAACAGAGAATGAAGGCATGAAAATGTAAATTTGAAGGGAAAGACAGAGAAAAATACACAATAATGGCATTAGGATTATAACAACAAGATACATAACAGATAATTAGTAGGTAAAATAAACATGGCTGGAAAATCAAATACACAGAACAACAGATTATGAAGGCATGAAATGAAAATTTGAAGGGAAAGACAGAGAAGAAGACACAATTCAGGGCATTGGATTTAAAACAACAGGATACATAACAGAGAAATAGTAGGTAAATTAAACATGATTGGAAAATCAAATACACAGAACAACAGATTATGAAGGCATGAAATGAAATTGAAGGGAAAGACAGAGAAGAAGACACAATTCAGGGCATTGGGATTAGAACAACAGGATTACATAACAGGAAAATAGTAGGTAAATTAAACATGACTAGAAAATCAAATACACAGAACAACAGATTATGAAGGCATGAAATGAAAATTTGAACGGGCAAAGGACAGAGAAGAAGACACAATTCAGGGCATTAGGATTAGAACAACAGGATACATAACAAAGAAATAGTAGGTAAATTAAACATGACTGGAAAATCAAATACACAGAATAACAGAGAATGAAAGCACGAAAATGAAAATTTGAAGGGAAAGACAGAGAATAAGACACAATAAGGGCATTAGGATTAGAACAACACGATATAGACCAGAGAATTGGTAGGTAAATTAAATGGGTTGGTAAATCAAATACACAGAACAACAGATAATGAAGACATGAAAATGAAAATTTGAAGGGAAAATGAAATACACAGAATATGGCATGAAAAATAAAATACACAGAACATGTTTAGAGAAATTAATTATGGCATGAAAATCAATTACATAGAACAGAGGATCGAGGCATGGAATTGAAAATTTTAGGAGAAACAAAATAGAGACTTATAATTGGTCGATCTAAGGTTTAGAAAATGAACCTGAAGTGGACAATGTTCTCCCCTACCAAGCTACAATTCCTTCAACCAGTCCCTGACATGCATTCAACGATCGATCGAAGCAACACCGAGGACCAAAAATAACTCATACAATGGGTTATGGGTGAACGGAGGATCGTCAAAGTGGCAAAGACATGGTTGAGGCCGAGATTGAAGCAATGAGGGAAAAGTGGAAAACATTAGATATGTGAGAAAACAACAGATCTATGAAGAAAAGAACAAAAGCGAGTTGAGGATGATATTGAGGAAAGGATTGAAGCGGCTAGGGTTTTATGCGATGGTTGAGAGAGATGTGAGAGGGAAAGGGGAGAAGGAGATCTGAGGGAAACGAAGGAGGGAAAGGGTAGATTCGAGATTGAAAGGATGATTTATGAGAAGGATTCGCATAGTGAAAGGAGAGACGTACAAATTTATGACATACAAAAGCGAGAAGACAAAATGGTAACATACGAAAGCGGGTTGAGGATTAGATTGAGGAGAAGATTGAAGTGACTAGGTTTCAGACGATGGTTAAGAGAGGCTTGAGAGGGAAAAAGGAGAAGGAAATCTGAGGGAAACGTGAGAGGGAAAGGGGAGACGACTAGAGGAAAGAGAGACATCTAAGAAAGGGGAAAGGGAGAGACGCGTTGAGGGAAAGGGGAGAGGGAGACACATCTGAGAAAGGGGAGAGGGTACATCCCCTCCAAATTCCCATTATTGTTTGCAAACCAATTGGGCTGGACTTTTAAAATTGGTGATATACAAAAATGGGCCCCCAAACATGAATATGACATAGGAATCACTGAGTTTAAAACTCATCTTGCGCCCCCACACACCCTAAGCATTTCATGGTCTGGTCTTATACAAAATCTTTTGTATATTATAGAATATCCTCGCTCGCATGTTTAATACATGAATGATCAGGATCAAATTATTTGTAGTACTTTACAACATTTGTAACACCTACAAAGCGGGTCATACTCGTAGTGTTACCAGGATAAGGTACCCAGCCTTATCTATATACTACAGACTATTTAGGTTATTACTTAAACATGATCCACCTATATGTCTCCACATACATGTTTAAGTTACAAAAATAACCTTGGATGTTAGTTTATTGGTTTGTGGTTACAACTAAAATATCACATATTTCATAGACAGTGTGAATAAAATATCAAATATTATTAATCACATATAAGTTTGTTCATACAAGGTTTACAAACTATAGAACCCTATGAGATTAGAGTATCAACCCCAACAGTTTTAGCTTAGAACTTTGCAAAATAGAAGGTTGAGGCTGACCTTACGAATAGGGAAGTTGAGACCAACCCAAGTCAAAGAGAAGTCAAGGGAGACCTTATGAATAGGGAAGCCGAAGCCGATCCAAACGAAAGAGATGTTAAGGTCAACCCTATAAATAAGGAAGTTAAGGCCGACCCAAGTCAAATGGAAGCCGAAGCCGATCTAAATAAAAGGGAAGTTAAGGTCGACCTGATCAAGCAATGAAATAAAGATCCATTCATTCATTAATAAAGTCGTACAACAAGTACAAGAAAGGGAAAGGTACAATATCCAAGGAAATAGAAAAACACAAAACAAAGATAAAATCAACAAGCAGGGAAGCACGACAGTTGAGAGGAACTTCAAGTGTCAGCATCAACATTCTCATCAGGAGAGTGAAAAGCGTAGGGGTGCTCACGTAAAGTTTCAAAATCCTGAGTCAAATAGTAAAAGCTCATTTCAAAATCCTAAGTCAAAAAGTCAAGCTCATACAAGATTTCTGCATTTTTGTAAAGGCTTCAGTTTCCATAAATTTCTGTTTAAGGTATGCAGTATCAGAAAGAAGACAGTTGAGGCGAGTGATGTTGGATTGAGCCTGAGCTAACTCTTCATGAGGTACGCGAGACTCCATCAGATAGTTGATACAGTTAAATGCCCATTGTCAAAACAACAATACGGGAAAAGATCGAAGAAGAAAAGACAAAGGAGATCAGTCAAAGTTAACAAACTAAAGTGGTCGACCCAACCCAAGCATAGGCTGAGGCGACCAGAAAAAAATAAAAGAGGGAGAAAAATATAAAGTGAAATACAACAATGCATGTCATGAAGGTCATTTAGAGTTCCAGAAATAGAAACAGTGGGGTTATCATATCTAGTTGGGGGAGACAGGCGCCTCGACCCTATACCTTGTTAGAGAGCAAAGCTTTGAGCAAATAATTCAGCTTTTCCACTCACCCCAGAGTATCCATAGGGAAAGTGGAACAGCCGATTTTTCGAAATCTCTTGGAGGAGAAATAGTTTCAGTACGAAATCGAGGTGATCGAAAACTTATCGGAGGAATAGGACGAGAAGGAAGATGAGTAGAGTGCTGCTCAACAGTTTCTTCATCAGTAAAGTTGGTTATGTCATCTTGTGGCCTCCTAGATGTTTCACCTGTTTCAACCCGTTTCCGGTTTCGCTTACGTCAGATTTTTTATATTGAGGCAACATTTCTGAGAATCTAAAGAATGAAGTAAAAAAAAAAAAAAAAAAAAAAAAAAAAAAAAAAAAAAAAAAAAAAAAAAAAAAAAAAGGTCGAGGACAGGGGAGAGCCAAAAAAAGATAACAGACTGTGAGGAGAAGCAAGACCAAGAGAAATCAATATGTGTTGATGAACCAAAATAAGACTGAAGTGACTAGAGTCGTCAAGGCAAAAAACAACATCCAAGAAGTAAGGTACATTAGAAGATCTTCTGTAGGTTTTGGGTACTGCACATGAAAAACAACAAGGTTAGGAAAGTGGCGATCATGAAAGACGGCTCCAACAAGGGAAAGGGAGACAATGACAACTTACTGTATTCCTTCAACTTTGTTGGAACCACGTAAAGGGAGCCTTCTAGGCCAAGAAAGAGCCAGTTCCATTTTTTTTATAGAAGAAGGTTCGTGTACTATAAATTCCTCTTTGGCACTCAGAAAGTAGAAATACTCACCAAACCTCGGATTGCGACAAGTTATGAAAATACATAAAAGTCGTTGTCGATAAAGAGGATCCATTGTCGTGCTGAGCCCAAAGAGCATAACAACTCAACAAGTGACTCCATCCATTGGGAACAATCTGAGCAGGGGCTAGCTGAACCAATGCCAAGAAAAACTTTGAAGAAAGAAGCATAAGGGGAGACGAAAACCAAGCGAAAACATGGTCAGGTAAAAAGTAACTTCACCAGGAAAAGGATCAACTATACACTCATCTGGGTTGGGAACTCTCATATGAATGTCTTCTAGAATGCAATAGTCAAGCCCTAATCCATCCAAATGAGATTCGGTGACATAAGATGGCAAGTTAAAAGAACAAACTTTGCCCCCTATTTCAAACCCTTCGACCTCGCCCTCAGGAGTAGCCTTATGATAAGAAAAGTTTGAATGATCTTCATTAGAGTAGTCATCATCAAGTGTACTCAAGCTACAGTCATTATCACTAGCCATGAGAAAGTAAATTTCAACTAGCAATACATGAAAGAAGAAAAAAAGATGTAAGGAAAAGAAAACCCACCCCAAGAAGATCGGACTCGAGAAGAATTTATAAACAAATGAATGGGGGTTAAAAGTGATAGTACAGAGGATGAAAAAAGAGGGGGTCGGCCTTAGGTTTAAGGCCAAGGATGAGAAAGGAAGTGACTTTGTGATAAAGCAAAAGACCTAAGAGATTCTCCCTAAAAACACGCAAGACAACCTAAGGGTTTATTTCTCAAAGTGATGTGATGCAACAATAAAAAAACATGAGAAGCAAGAGAAGACATGACATGAAAATTCAAAGAAAAAAGAATCAAGGCTTGTTTTTGCTAAAAAAAACAAAAGGGCATGCAAGAATCAATGAGATTCTCATGAGCATTGTGAAAGGCAGTGTATAGGCCAAAAAGGGGAGAGTTCAAATCTAAATATGTCGGTTGAAAGGCAACTAAGCTGGTGGGCCTCGATCCGTAACCGACCAAAAAAGGGGCAACATGTGGCACTAAATGAACTGAAGACCAATGACAAATGGCATGGAAGCAACACGACCATTAGTAACAAAATAGCTGAAGCTGGAAAGGTAATGCGACAAGGAAGATCGACAAAGAGAAGCAACGAATTATCCAAAGAACATAAAGATAAAACTACTACAACTCCGCCTAAGGGATAGAGGATTAGGCTAGGAAACTGGTTGAATCCTAATAAGATTGGCCAGGCAATATTCCAGGTCAGCTCACGACCTAGGGTACGTCTTTGGTATAAAGGGCAAAAATTTGTGGTGAAACTATCCTTAAGGTGGGCCTGATACAGTTGGGTGCATAACTTCGTCATGAGATGGAGAAGCGCATTGGAAAATCTGTTGGACCTCAAAAGGGTTTGGCTCGATAGGCCAAACAACCCCTAACAAGTTCGAATTGAGTTTTGCGACAGGGTGGCAAGGATGTTTGGATTGGTATTCTAAATCTCTTGTATTCTCGTATTTTGTAAACATTTGTAAACAAATTGTCATTAATAAAATAATTATTATTTATGTGTACTAACTCAATCCAATAAACTAAGATCCTAGGTTATTTTATGTAACTTAAATATGTATGTGGAGACATATAAGTGGATCATGTTTAAGTAATAATTTGAATGGTTTGTAGTAGATGGATAAGGCTGGGTACCTTATCCTGGTGACATTACGGATACAACCAGCTTTGTAATTGTTACAATTATTGTAAAGTGTTACAAATGATATGATCTTGATCATTCGTGTAGAGACATGTGGGGGAGGGGGGGTATTCTATACAAAGAGTTCGTATAAAACCGAACCACGAAATGATTAGTCTCTCTTTATAACATCGTTGCTACAAGAGACTTACATTGCACTAGGATGACCATAGGTGACTTGACCTTAATCCTGAGTGAGTTGCAAACTCTTGCCTATGAAGGCGGTCATTTTATTTGTATAGGTGAGAGCGGACAGATTCGTCGATTCAATAAGTCTACCATTTTGGAAATTCGTCTGAGTGGGGAGCTGGAAACTCAACTACACAAGATGAAATCCACTCATTTTTTTTTTAGGCTAAATAGATGAATTATTCCCTTAAGAACTCATTCTGAGTCTTGAACAATGGGGGCCCTGGCCTTTTACTAACCATAGAAAGGTTTAGTTGTAGTAGGACTATAACTAATTTTTTATTAAAGGAATCAGTGGTACTTATGGAGTTGGATGCAACAAAAGGGGTAAAACAGTAATTTTGGCCCAACTATACTTACGAGCAATTTGTGAAGGATCGACGTATTGTTGATTGGTTATATCCAATGGACTCAAAAACATATCCAGTGCGAAAAGTGCAGTTCTCAGTCTTTAGTAGAATGATCGACAGTTAATGAAGGTTGTTTAATTTACTTAAAAAGTTTAATTAATCAATCAAGTATCATTGGAGCTTCAATTTATAAATCTATAAGGTCTCCTTGTTAGCTCAATAAAGATTAATGAGAATCAAATTAATTTTGATTTAATTTGAATTGTTTAAATTGATTAAAGAGAATTAATTATATGAGATACAATTAATATAATGTATGTTGATACATTATTATAATGTATAATGTATATGATAAATTATAATATAGAGTTTTATTGAGAGAATTAGATATTTGAATATGATTCAAATATTGATTAAATGAACATAATTCATATAAGAACTTTGGGTTCAAATTAATATGAATATATTCATATTAAAACTATATAGTTGGATGAGAGAAGTTGTTATTTGGAGATGATCCAAATATTAAACTATATGAATATGATTCGTATAGAAACTATAGGTTAAAATCAATATGGATATGATTCATATTGATACTATATGTTATATGAGATATTATAAACTATAAGTTATATTATGTATGATATAATATAAACTATAGGTTATATATGTTATATGTGATATAACATATGTATATTGAAGGAAATCGAACACGAGGATTTCCATGAGCAGAGGAAAGATCATTCCAAATTAGAATCGTATATGAACTTTAAAATTACAATAAAAAATGGAAACATATGGTTATGCATTAAATACAAAAATTACAGCATGATATACAATAGATCAAGGACAAGAGCAACACACTTTAGTCGACTCATTACAAAGCTCCTTGATCACGAACGCTCGAAACCAGCAACACAGCTACACACGAACACTCATCCAACACG